>NW_013744175.1:0-5812 GCF_000517525.1 Limulus polyphemus
ACTTGAATTCCTTCTTTCAACTTTACTTTGTTTTCCCAGACTTCTTGGTCCAGAGGGTTCCAACATGTTTTTCATCCTCAGGAACCATGTTGGGTTGTCCTCTGTCCTCATCCTCTTGGTTATTTTTGATATCCCCTTTTTTAGAGGGAAGACCATTGTGGATCATGGCGGGGACACTTCTCGGCTCTTCTTTTATCAGATTGCCTTTAGGTCACCCACGATTTTACACACTCAACTTCCTCTTTCTCCTTCTACAATTGTCTTTCCACTCCTCCCACCCCTCAGATCTCATGTGTCTTTGGCACCTAGGGGACGCTGTGTCTTCTGTACAGGTTATGAATGACGTGGAACAGGTCCTCAATCTCTCTTGGGGTTTTTACTACCATTTTGTTTTGTCATTCCTAAGTACATGGGAGGTTAGTACCATGTCATGCAGTGCCTCGCAAAAGTATTCCCCCCCCCTGAAATGTTTCCCCATTTTGTTGCCATCTGAGCTTACAATAATGAAACTTTCAAAAGGGACTTTATATTTAGAATCTACACAATCTACTCCAACCAGAGAAAGCTAAAAAATGCTGATATTATGTAAGTAAATTAGGTTTTCAATGAAAATTATTCTCAATTGTATAAGCATTCAACCCCTTTGTTATGGCAAAAATTAGTGTAATGTGTGTAATCAAAGTGGTTTAACTTGACAGCAGAGTAAATGCATCTGTTCAAGCCACAATTCACATAGTGATACGACAACCATGAAGACCATGGAGCTTTCCAAACAAGTCGGGGATGAAGTGGTAAAGCACAGATCAGGAGAAGGTTACAAGAAAATTGAAAAGTCACTGATTATCCCTTTGAGTACGATGAAGTCCATCATTAAGAAGTGGAATGTGCTTCATACCACCCAGATCCTGCTGCCCTTCCAAATTAAGCAGTTGGACAAGCAGGAAACTGGTTAGGGATGCCACTGTGAAGCCAACAGTTCCATGACTGAGATGGGAGTCAGTGTTCGTACATCAACAATATCCCGGTCCCTACACAAAGCTGGTCTGTATGGACGAGTGGCAAGAAAGAAGCCATTACTGAAAAAGAATCATCTTAAATCTCGTATGGAGTTTGTAACAAAGCATGTAAATGTAGACGTGTGGCAGAAGGTTTTGTGGTCAGATGAGACCAAAATTGAGCTTTTTTTGGGCTAAATTCAAAGCATTATGTCTGGTGCAAGCCAAACACAGCACATAACCCAGTCAACACCATTCCAACTATCAAGCATGGTGGAGGCAGCATCATGTTATGGGGATGCTTTCCATCAGTAGGGACTGGGAAGATTGAGAGGAAGATGAATGGTGCTTGAGTCAGCCAAGAATCTAAAATGGGTAGAAAATTCACATTTCAGCATGACACTGACCCAAAGCTACCCTGGAATGGTTTCAAAAGAAAAAGTAAATGTCCTGGAGTGGCCCAGTCTAAATCCTGACTTGAATCCAATGGAAAATTTATGGCAAGACTTGAAGATTGCATTCCATCAACGATCCCCAACGAACTTGTCAGAATTGAAACAATTTTCCCAGGAGGAATGGGCAAACATTACACCATCCCATTGTGTAAAGCTGGTAGAGATCTATCCAAAAACACTCATAGCAGTGTTAGGTTTGATCAGCTAACATTCAACCTCCTTCACACATAACAATGTTAAGTTTGATCAGCTAACATTCAACCTCCTTCACACATTACAATGTTAAGTTTGATCAGCTAACATTCAACCTCCTTCACACATAACAGTGTTAAGTTTGATCAGCTAACATTCAACCTCCTTCACACATTACAATGTTAAGTTTGATCAGCTAACATTCAACCTCCTTCACACATAACAGTGTTAAGTTTGATCAACTAACATTCAACCTCCTTCACACATAACAGTGTTAAGTTTGATCAACTAACATTCAACCTCCTTCACACATAACAGTGTTAAGTTTGGTCAGCTAACATTCAACCTCCTTCACACATAACAGTGTTAAGTTTGGTCAGCTAACATTCAACCTCCTTCACACATAACAATGTTAAGTTTGGTCAGCTAACATTCAACCTCCTTCACACATAACAATGTTAAGTTTGATCAACTAACATTCAACCTCCTTCACACATAACAGTGTTAAGTTTGATCAACTAACATTCAACCTCCTTCACACATAACTATGTTAAGTTTGATCAACTAACATTCAACCTCCTTCACACATAACTATGTTAAGTTTGGTCAGCTAACATTCAACCTCCTTCACACATAACAGTGTTAAGTTTGATCGTTAGAGATTTGAACATAAACAAGTTCATTAAACAATATTGTTTACATTATTTGTGTTTCATCAAAATTGGTAGTGGTGAAGACTTTTACTAGGCAGTGTATAACATCCATTGGCTAAACTATTTGCCAAATTTGAAATAGTTAGATGATCCCCAAATAGAGTTGTCACTGCGGAATATTACGAGGTTCACCTACTGACGATAAAACTAGGTTTTGTTCTCCTTCTTGTCATGACAGCAGTTTAATGATATTTTTATTTAAATGGGCTTAGAGTTGAAGTAATCATTAACAATCAGTAGTTCAGCCCTTAGCTCCATCGATAGATTACGTTCATACACTCAAAGTCGTGTAAAACACTCCCCCTTTCCCGTCATGACACTGACCCTTGAACTTTAATAACAGGTAGTTGACATATTTCGCACGAGACCTTTCTACCCCACCAACATTGAAAGCATTACATTATCTAATGGCAAGTTTCAGTTCAGAGGTCAGTGACTTTTTTGCTCTTTGAACTACTACATATATTTCATGTACAAATGCTCTCCAGTGGCTCAGCGGTAAGTCTGAGGGCTCTTAACGCTAGCAACCAGGTTTCAGTACTCGTGGTGATTACGTCACACGTAACCCGTTAAGAAATGCTCCATTTCATCCAATGAGTATTTAGCTAGATTTCCCTGTCAGCTCTAGTTAGACTGTAACGATAGCCGAAGTGAAAATACAACTAACACAGTCGTGCTGTCAGTTGTCATTGGTAACAGTCTTTATTTTGTTAGCACGTTGACATTACAGTTTGGCGCAGAAAGATAAAATATATTTATTGTCCGTCTACAAAACAGTGTGTTAAACTTTCGGTATAGGCAGGTATTTATCACAGCGTTGGTAACAAGGAGACAGATTTCTTTAACACGTGGGGGGGCGGGGAATATTATTGTTTTTGCTTCTTACAGAGAGTGTTGTCCATTTCGTGAATAATGTATTTATTTTTTCAGATATTGCTTTGAAACTGGATAGGAACATAATCGCTCATGGGTACTCTTTATTTAATTATTTGATTGCTGTAATAAAATAACTATCGCCACCTGGTTGCAGTTTTAGCACCTAATGAAAATTACGCCGTACGTGTAACTGCAGTTCTTGTAAAATGAACTAAAGCGTCCTTCTGTGAAAAAACCTTACAAATTTGACTTTTAAAACCGATTATTTTGTAGTCAGAACTTAGGAGTGCGACGATAACAATATAAATTATTCGCTTCTAATCTTCTTACAATCGTTCACCCTTTTTATGATTATTCTGGAAATTCTACAGATTTCGTCATGAATAATCTGTGAAGTAATATAAAAATACCTTTCCGGTAGCTCAGCGATAAATATAAAAGCTTATTATGCAAAAACCTCGTTTCGATGCCCGATGGGCAGAGCGCAGATAGTCCAGTGAGTAGCTTAACAACAAAGCTGAAAAGTTTGCAACTAAACAAAGTCACGGTTGTAATAGGTTTAAACTAAAGAAGGTTTTATTTTGTAAAATTATGTTGACATACACGTAAAGTATGAAACTTAGGCTTAAATATTTACTCATAAATTTGTTATAACGAATCAAATAAAGAGCCCCTCCAGTGGCACAGCGGTATGTCTGCGGACTTATAACGCTAGAATACGGGTTTCGATACCCGTGTTGGGCAGAGCGCAGATAGCCCATTGTGTAGCTTTGTGCTTAATTACAAACAAACAAATAAAGAGATCCATAAACTATTTAACATAAGACAGAGAAAACAAAGAGTTGTGTACTAAACTATTTTAGGTTTTTCGTTTATTTCTAAGCAGATCGAAGGTTCGAAGGTCTGATATCGTACGGTCAGTATTTTAAATAAGAGCTATCTTAAGACTATCTTTTTTTTTAAGCCCAAAGCTACACAATGGGCTACCCGTGCTGTGCCCATCACGGGTGTGGAAACCCGGTCTTTAGTGTTATAAAGTCTTCAGATATTTCGCTGAACAAAACCATCTTAGGGAGAGTAGACAGTGGATGTTCTGGTGAGTGGCTGTTTGCACGTTCGATCGACGCGACTGGAGACCTGACTTGGCGCAGGCACTTACGAGGTTAACATTTTCAAGCTTAAGTGCTTAATAACCGCAGCAGGTAGCTGAGTTTTCTCTCTGTCCTCTAGTTGAGATATGGTGGTTCTTCTAATCATTATCAGTCATTTCCGTGGCCTAGTGGATGTTCCGAACAGTGAAGTGACGACCAATATATCGACAGAAGTATAAGGAAGCTACTTATAGAGACGTAACAGAAACTCGAACAGGCCTTCAGCAGTCAATTAAATATTGTTTTACGTACATCATGTCATTGAATACGAATTACTCAATATTTATCTCGGTCGTCGAGTGCGTTTTTCAGATATTTTAAAAGCAGGCGAAACGTAGCTTGTGAAATTAAAATTGCACAGAACCTTTAGGTAACATTACTTAATGGTGAATTCGAACCTTGGTACCTCATTAATCTACCATTTGTCAAAGCCTCGACCACCCAAGCTATCAATTTGCCTAAACAGCGGTTTCTTGACCGCTCATCAAGCTATCAGTTAGCCTATTAAAAAACGTAGCCTTGGCCACTTAAACTGTGTAAACAGATTAGCCATGACCACTTAATCAAGCTATCAGGTTGCCTAAGCAGCGTAGTCTTGACTGTAATCAAACTATCTAAACAGACTAGCTGTGACCAATCATCAAACTTTCAAACTGCCTAAGCAGCAGAGACTTGACCAATCATCAAACTTCCATTTCTTCTAAGCAGCAGAAACTTGACCAATCATCTAACTTCCATGTCACCTAAGCAGCAGACTTGACCAATCATCAAACTTCCATTTCTTCTAAGCAGCAGAAACTTGACCAATCATCGAGCTTCCATGTCACCTAAGCAGCAGACTTGACCAATCATCGAGCTTCCATGTCACCTAAGCAGCAGACTTGACCAATCATCAAACTTCCATTTCTTCTAAGCAGCAGAAACTTGACCAATCATCAAACTTCCATTTCACCTAAGCAGCGATTATACTTTGTCTTACTAATATACAGTATTGGAAATGATTACTGAAACAGAGAATACAATTACGTATAAACTGCAAATACTTAGGTGTGATTGGTTGAAGCGAAAAGTAGCTATGACATTTCTTGTTCGGATTAAACCACAAGCAGTGAAGTCAAAAACTGGATGAAGGAACGGTTGATTTACTAGTGTAAGCTTTGTGTACGATATGCAAGAAATTTATAAACTATGCTTCAGGGATTGTTTTATAGTTTGGACACACAGACTGATCAAATTTGGCTAATTTTCTGTAAAATTTAAGGGATTTATTTGTTTTGTAACTAATGAAGCACAAAGCTACACAATGGGTTATCTGTGCTGTACCTACCACGGGTATCGAAGCCTGGTTTTTATTGTTCTAAGCCAATTTAAAGGCATAATTTTTGTAACAATACACGAAAACAAAAATGACAGAAGCATTATTAAATGTA
>NW_013744176.1:0-2281 GCF_000517525.1 Limulus polyphemus
ATGTAAAACAATGTAGATGTGGTCATATGATATATTCTGTAAAACATCCGTCATATCATGTAAAACAATGTAGATGTGGTCATATGATATACTCTGTAAAACATCCTTCATGTAAAACAATGTAGATGTGGTCATATGATATACTCTGTAAAACATCCTTCATGTAAAACAACGTAAATTTAGTCATATAATATACTCTGTAAAACATCCTTCATGTAAAACAATGTGGATGTGGTCATATGATATACTGTGTAAAACATCCGTCATAGCATGTAAAACAACGTAAATCTGGTCAAACAATGTACTATATATAAAAAACCTTTACAGTATATAACAACCGTTGAAATACAACCACTTCGTCTTCAACGATCAACTATATGACCCAATAGATGGCGCAGCAATCGGCTCAACTTTAGGGCCGACTGCAGCTAATCTATGATCAGTCTTGGTTAGATACCTGTCCTTCTAAGTCTAAACCGGCTTTATAAAGAAAGTATGTTAACGATTCACTTTTGGCTCTATCGAAACTAATATCATCATAGAATTCTTGGATTATTTAGATTTGAAACTTTCTAGCATTACCTTTAAGATAAACAGATCTAGTTAGCTGGACAGTTAGTCTGCTGATAGGGATACCAAGAAGGGGTTGCTTCTCAGTTTCAAATGTTGTTCCTTTGTTGTTCTATTATTCATATTTAAACCTCCGTTCTCATATAAAGAATCTGTTTATAATTTGTATTATCTCATGAAATCAGTATTGTATTATGATTTCCAAATGGATAACCCATTCTTTCTTAGTTTCAAAAGATTTTTTAGGGTTAGCTAAGTTCAATACAATCTATTTTTCTCCTCATCCAACTTCATCATCATCAATACTGGATCAATAAAAGTACAACTCCTCCTCACTAGTTATATATCATCCTGTTTTCAGTATTAACACTTTGGTTTCATGTTTCATTTAACAACCGTTTTTATAACACAGAAAGGGAAACAACAACGTGTTTTCTTTTTAAGGGATGTAGAATAATATATTTACTTTTTATTGGATTTAGCCTCAGGTGTAAAATTAAATATAAGGAAATGAACATAACTTATATTACAAATTATTAATATACATGAATTAATTTCCTTGTTGTTTGTCTTCTTTTCAGGAATCTGTAACCCAAGCCCGTGTGTTAATGGAAGATGTGAAGTTATCGAAGACAACTTCTACTGTCGGTGAGTATCCCCGAAAAGAAGTATTGAGATACTAGAAAAACACAGAAAAAATATAATATCATGTTTTAGCACAAGAATCTATATTCATTAGAGTTTTATCTTTTAAATATTTATGTTATAAGGAAGAATTGTGGAATTCAAAAAAATATAAACCAATTGTCCTAATTTTTGATAATGTCGAAATAAGAATTACATGTCAATCCATTTAGATAAATACATTTTAAACTGTTAACAATCTATTTATGTTACGAACATTTGTTTTCAATATTACAGGAAGGTATATGAAACTCCAACACTCAAAAAATGAATTATAATAAGTCAAAGATACATGGTTCTGATTTTGTTTATCAGGAAATTAGTTCATAAGATAGCAAGAGTTAACAACTTGGAAAACAATGCTTCCTACCTAGAAGAAGAGAAAACTATAGATAAAACCCAACACTTCCTTCTTACACGAACAAAGAACTACAGTTAAAACCCAACACTTCCTTCTTACACGAACAAAGAACTACAGTTAAAACCCAACACTTCCTTCTTACACGAACAGAAAACTACAGTTAAAACGCAACACTTCCTTCTTACACAAACATAGAACTACAGTTAAAACCCAACACTTCCTTCTTACATGAACAGAAATCTACAGTTAAAACCCAACACTTCCTTCTTACACAAACATAGAACTAAAGTTAAAATCCAACACTTCCTTCTTACACGAACATAGAACTACAGTTAAAACCCAACACTTTCTTCTTACATGAACAGAAATCTACAGTTAAAACCCAACACTTCTTTCTTACATGAACAGATATTCTACAGTTAAAACTCAACACTTCCTTCTTACACGAACATAGAACTACAGTTAAAACCCAACACTTCCTTCTTACATGAACATAAAACTACGGTTAAAACGCAACACTTCCTTCTTACATGAACATAGAACTACAGTTAAAACCCAACACCTCCTTCTTACACGAACATAGAACTAAAGTTAAAATCCAACACTTCCTTCTTACACGAACATAGAACTACAGTTAAAACCCAACACTTCCTTCTTACATGAACA
>NW_013744177.1:0-3362 GCF_000517525.1 Limulus polyphemus
TTTTTACGTAGAATAAGATTAGTTATTAAAACATAATTATACCTCTAAGTGTACAGGCTGTAAGCACTTGTGGTTTAATCGCTCAAAACTGAATACCTGAAATACGCATAGGACTGTGTACTTTTTAATTTTTCTTAAAGCCAATTTTACTAATGAATGATCAATCATTTTTCATAATTCGTTCTCCAGTTGTTCAAGAAGGGCTTGCTATTCTGCTATAAGTGTAAGGTTCGCCGTTGCAATAGTTTACGTCTGCCACGGATGCTCCAGACACAGCGACTGATGATGGCATAGCCACTACAGCTGCCGCCAAAGTGGGATGTAAGGGAATACCAGACTGATTCATGTATGCTACGCATTTCTTCTAGAGCATTTGCTTGCATAAGGATGTAATTTTTGGCCAGAAGAAGCGTGGCGATTTTGGACAATTTCCGCACAGTCGGAGAATGGGCGTATGGGATGGTCAAGCGGAACTCGTCGAGTGCGTTGTTCAAGGCGTGCATTCGGTGACGTTCTCGAGCATTAATGCCCAGTCGCACTGATTTAGCGTAACGGTATTTCTTCCCTGTAGATCCTCCCTTTGCTTCGTTCTTGTTGTTTGGGTCTCTCATGTGCGCTTTGGAGCTCGGGGTACCATTAGAACACACAAAAAAGAAACGACACTCGAAATGAAATAACATAAAAATCAAGTTAATCAAGTTTAACATATTTAATCACGAAACAGGCCGAAAGAGTGTTTGGTCAATTGGTTTAAGCTGTAAAAACATTACTGCAGATAGTCTTTTTGAGAATCATACTAAACAAGAAATAACAATCACTCCCTTGCAAAATATCATTGAAACTGTAACCTTTTGGTATAAAATATCAATGATTACTAAAGCATTTATCTTTTTAGTGCAGTCCTCAACAAAGTCTTCTTTAACGCTAAATATGAAAATATAAATATGCAATATATTATTTAAACACCATATGACCACGTTTACCAAGTGCACTTTGTTTCTCATATACCTACTACTAAGCACAAGGTTTTAATGTGGAAAGCCATTTAGGTATCAAATTTAGTCCTGCATTATGAAGAGTTTATACAGTACATCCAACTAATTTTGAGTGCTTTTGTTTGAGAATTTTATTGTATACAATTTCTGACCAACGTCCCTTGAAGATTTGACGCGAGAGAATGTTGAATTATGTAACAGTTTCACATATGCTTGCAATTTAAAGGGTTTGTTGGAAGATGATAGTCACTGGAACAGTACAATAAAAGACGCAGCTGCCACAAATTCGCCAAAAAGTTTGAGAGATTTATTTGCAGTGATGTTACAAACATATGGTATTTCAAACACTCTTCAACTGTGGGAAAAATCATAGAGAAAGTATGTCCGAAGACATTCTTTACAGAATGCAATCAGCTGCTCCAGACATAGATATCCAGTACTATGAAGTGTTTAATGAAACCTTAATCATCTTTGAAGACAAAGTTTTACAACATGGTGGAAGATTATTCCAAGATTTTGGCCTACCTTCCCCTGTTAGGACTGAAATAAACAACACTGCTGTGGAGTACATCTGTGAAATATACAATGTGGATGATCTTTTGAAATGTGTTACTGAAAATGAAGAAAAACTAATAGAAGATCAACATTTTACTTATAAACAATTCCCTAACAATGTTCAAAATTATGAAGGTGGTGTAATAGTTCTTGATTCTCCTGGTGAAACAGGAAAAACATTTGTCATTAGCTTGCTTCTTGCAGAATTTAGATCGCAAAAACAAATTGCAATGACTCTTCCTGTCATTGTAAAGTCATGTTATGTATGAAGGCATGTTGAAAAATGGACCTTACATACAAACATGTCAGTGAATTTAAGTGGTAACAGTGAGTTTACAAAACTTTTTAATAATGGTGATGGGAAAACCAATCAATCAATCAAACAACTACATCATTATTCCAAACAAATGTGGTAACTTGATTAAATATGCAGAAGAGCTAAAGGAAAATGTGTTCCCTAATATTTCTCATAATTATCAAAATGATGAATGTTTGTGTTAAAGAGTAATTCTTGCATCTCGAAATAATACTGTTCATGACACCAATGATCAAGTACTTCAAAAGGTTCCCTGACATGAATTCATTTACAGAGCAATTGAAAGTGTTCCAGATACAGATTATGCTGCAAATTACCCAACTTAATTTGTAAATTTTATTGAACCACATTTTGAAATAAAAGGTTGGTTCACCACTAATGTTGTTGGGAAATATTGGTCCTGAGAATTGTGTAGTGGCACAAGATTACTTGTTAAGACTTTACTGCCACAAGTTATAAAAGTAAATCTTACAACGAGTCATGCCAAGGGTGAAGATGTCTTCATTCCAAGAATTCCTTCGCTACCAAGTGATTACTCCTTTGAATTTAGAAGGTTCAAATTACCAGTTCCAATTTGTTTTGCAATTTTAATTAATAAGGCACAAGGTCAAAGTTTTAAGGTTGCTGGATTGTTCATAAAACAGCCTTGCTTTTCACATGGTCAATTCTATGTAGGAGTTTCAAGGTTTGATCTCACTAAAACCTGTTTATAGTATAAGGAAGAATGAACACAGCCAATATGGTATATTAAAAAGCCTTAATTTCGATTGCGTACTTTTTGTTAAATTAATCTATGAGATCTTGGGCGTAGAAAAATCAATCAATCGAAAGGGTTTGACCTCCTGAGTCCAAAACTGTAATTAGATCTCACATCGATCAAGAGATGAGGAAGCTATGAGCTAAAAGTTTGTACTAACAAAAACAAAAACGGAGTCGTTCTATGAGTCGCTATGCCGCGGCTAAAGATAACAAGAAAACAAAGAGCAATTCATTTTAACCGAAATAATCCACATTTCTTATACCTGGCTTGAAATAATATTTAAATATTATCATTTTTTACAATAAAACTTATAATATGTCATTATTTAAAGTCGAATTTGTGCTCAGTCTTAGAAAGTCAAAATAATTAAAATATGGTTTAAAATGAATGCTTTTATGAGTACGGATAGTTGTGGATGCATTTGTAAAATCCTTATTTGGTATCTAGGGGAATAAAATGTTGAGAGTTGAGCTGACAGTTGCTAGTAAAGATGTATTACATGGTAACAGAATAAGTTTCAAGTAGATGACGTCAACATTTCCCAGATATGAATTACCTCTGCATTTATAACAGTAAACCGCAGTATCCATTCGTAAAGTTGCAAATAAAAACTCCCTAAAGTAAAGGCAATAGTTTAAAAAGGTCTGTGACCAAAGTTTAATAAATAAAAGTTTTTCTATATAAATAATATGTATAGATACATACACACACACACATATATATATATATATAATAG
>NW_013744178.1:0-6363 GCF_000517525.1 Limulus polyphemus
GCTGACTATAGATCTCTGCATTGAGAGTTCGCTGTGGATTGAGGAGTTCGAAATGAATTACTTTTTTGATGTCCCACCAAATGCAAAGCATCACTTTCTGCGGATGAAGTCCAGGTTTTGGGGTCGGAAGTGGTTTTTGTCTAGGACTGAGCCATTGTGTTTAGCGTTTAATATTCGCATAGAGAATCCATTTTTCATCACCGGTGACAATTCTGTCCAAAAACAGTTCACGCGCATTACGCGCCAGAAGAGATGAAGTAACATTCACACGTTGGAAACGATGATCATCAGAGTTCGTGAGGCACACAAACACCTTCTTTAATGAGTTTCCCATATTCCTCAGATGTTTACGTATTGTTTCATGAGAGACATGGAATTTCAGGGCTATTTCACGAGTGTGTTGCCTTGGGTTAGACTCAACAAGCGTATTCAGAGCATCAATATCAATTTCAACATGTCGGCCCCTGCCATCACAGTTTTTAAGGCTAAAGTCACCTGAACGAAATTTGCTGAACCATCATTGACACTTACGAACGTTCAAAACATTTCCATAAACTTCTTTGATATATTTTGTGGCTACAGAGGCGATGTTTCCCTTCTTGTAGCCACCCTAGTGGCACAGCGGTATGTCCGCAGACTTACAACGCCAGAATCCGGGTTTCGATACCCGTGGTGGGCAGAGCGCAGATAGCCCATTGCGTAGCTTTGTGCTTAATTACAAACAAACAAACCCTTCTTGTAGTCAAACAGCATTACATGCCGAATGTGTGTGTCGTCGTGTGCCATCACTATAAGGGATTAGAAGTATACTAAACTTTACACATTATATTAGGCTACACTAACGTGACGTTTAGGTGGTTTATTATACGTGATGTACGTTTTTTTTTAGGGGAGGGGGTTAATGAAAGTATTCCAAAACGCGACATTAATTTCTTGACTATCTGATACAAGGAAACAATAGTTGTTGGAAGGCTACGCTCAAATAGGATACACTCTACATTAATAACAAAAAACTATCAGGTTGAGTAATTCAATCTGAAAGAAAGGTAATGACGTGTTATAGTATGCCATTGTGTTGCTATTAGTTCAAAGTACGCCCTCTGAACGTTATTTTGTTCAACAGCAAGAACACGTTACACTTACACACTTTTTCTTCATATTTATTTACACCTTTTGCTGACCTAAAAGCTAGTGAAAATAAAAACGGTTCGAAGGCTTTTATTTTGACACAGAGATTGTAGAATGAAATTTCCACTACAGTTGTCCCCCTGTGGCTCAGAGACAAGCTTGAGGGGTTATACAATTAATATTCGGGGCTCGATCACTGCAGCAGGCATAATGAGATAACCTTTTGTTCGACTTAACAACATATAAAAAGAAGCAAATTTCCATTGTAATTTTTATAATAATTTTGTTATTTGACAGTAAAATAATAATTGTTTAGGGAGGATCAAACCTCCTCAGTTCAGTCTACATTATGTATTTGTACATGCTTTTCACAGTCACAATGTCTCTTGAAACCTCTACAGTAATTGAGTTGCTCTAGAGATGTCTGAAATCATAAGGTGTGTAATCTTGATTTTTAGTGGGGCACTGTTAGTGTTACTTAGAAGTGAATATGTACATATCTCATTAGGAATAGTTGTCATGACAACGTTTTGAAAGCTATTGTTCCTATTGGTTGCACGAAATAAGTGGAATGTTCGTTATAATGCGTCAAACCGAATTATTTGGTTTGACGGGTCAGTCACTGTTTTTCGATATTCCTTTTTTAATGTTTAATCAGGGATTAAATCAAAGTCAAGTTACTTTTTATTTAGAGTCAAGGGTTAAGTCCACATCTTTCATGGTAAAGCAGAAAGAAGTCCATGAAAGTCCAAGCAGAACCTGGTTATTTGTACATCTTAAATTTAGCAGCTAATTTGTGGCTCCCCTCAGTGGCTTAGCGGTAAATCTAAGGATATACAAGCTAAGATCCAGGGTTCGATTCCTTGCGGTGGATACAGCAGATAGCCTAATGTGACTTTACTTTAACACAAATAGAATCTTACACAAACAGCTTAGTAATATCAACTCGTACTGATAAACTATTTTCACAGGGCTACGTAAAAAATTTTTCCCGAAGTTTCGATGAGATTTTTAAACAAAAACTTTCAATAAAATTCTAGGCTTAATCTCATGATATTTACGCATTATATTAAATAAACAGCCAATCTTGCGCCACGGCACAAATATAAAACTTTAATCAAACAATGTTATCGCTAAAACAATATTACAACAATAATAGTTTTGCACGTTCAAAATAGTTTTAATAAAACATACTCTACTATCAATAAAAATCTACTGACAGAAAATAACCAAAGTTGGGTTTGTTGAAATAAAAACGATAATACAAAAAAATCAATCTATTAATCCACAAAGAACTGACAATTCATTCGTTAGTGTAAAGATTTTACACTAGGGGGATGAACGATATTAAATGTATGTATATCATATATCTGACAGTATATAAACAATGTCAAATCTACGAACATGATATATTTCCAAATTGATAACGTTAAATTTGTGTATTTCAAATCTTTCAACACTGATAGACAACATTAAACCTACATGATTTGGTATATTTAAAGAAGATATCCAATGTTAAATCTAGATATTTGATATATTTCAGGTGGATAAACAATGTATCTAACTTGTAAGTAATTTCTCCTAAGTATCTAAAAATGATTAGAGAAAAATAAAAAGTTTGGTTGGGCAAAATTGTATAATTTCACAGAAAAAAAAAAGGTAAACTAAAAAGTATCAAAAATAAAAACAAAGATTACATTTCAGTGAAACGATGCTTGGCCTAACCTATTACCTTTTTCAGATTTGGGCACCTTTCGTGTTGCTTTGTTCGAATACCCCTTTCTTTCTGAGCCCATTTCTTCTTTTTTCAATAGATATTCACCTCTTGTGTAACATGTTTTAAATAGCATGCATGTTTCACGAGAACCTGTTTGTGGCTCTGACATTTTCGTCAACCTTTAGATTCGAAATCAGGAGCGTAATAGACATTTAAAATGTAGTTGATTTAACACTGTTCTCTTTAGGTTGACACAATTTGTATTGTTAGTTTAATATTCGACAACAGATTTGAAACTACACGTAAAAACTATTATTGTTGTAATATTGTTTTAGCGATAACATTGTTTGATTAAAGTTTTAAATTTGTGCTTTGAAACTACACGTTTTTTGAGCCTCACTAAATCGCTACTGTCAATGTCGCCACGTCTTTTCATGCATCTTTACAATAATCTTGCAGCATAGTTTCTATTACAAAAGGCGTAAGACTTTCATGTCCAAAGCACATCACTCCTCTCCTGATATGATTCTATAATCCATCTATTACAGTTCTACCGGTCCTACTCCACCTTTTATGTTCTTTCGTATGGCCTCAGCGTGGCGTTATGCGTCATTGGCTTGCATTTTGGACCAGCCCGCGGACCACCAGTGGTCCGCCAACCCCATTTTGAGAACCACTGATCTAGTGTACGGGGAAAACAGCTTTCAAGCACACGTCCAATCGCACAGATCCATTGGCGACTTAACCTCTATGGCTTCGCATGCAACAATATGAATGCTGTTTCATTCTCTAGTTGACTGACGTATGAGATAGTTAAATGTGAGGTAAGACTGGAAGCCTTATCTTTTTGAACCTATATCTTATTAGCCTTGTTTCCAGATCCTTTTTTTTATTATGCTATGTACTATTGCCTGTAAAATGTGGACGACTTTTGCCTTCGATCTATGTGTTAGTGGGTTCTCACCTGCTACAAGATGCCGCACTCTGCTTATCACGGGTTGGTTACGACTTGTTGCAGGTCTCTTTCTTGATGGTCCTGGTTTCTCAAGTTGATCCATAGTCATTTTTCCAGTGCCATTAATTACAAGATACATCACTGTCTTTGAAGTTCTAAATTCTCAATCTGAACACAGCTTCAAGATCTGAGTGTAAGAATATTTTGCATCAGAAGGGATTGCTACATACCCTTCCCAAAAGCGATCAATTTTCGATGGTATCACCCTGCCTGCCAAACGCCAAGTAATATCAAAATGTAGTTATAATAGATGCCATTGCACCTTGAATGTATATGGGCTGTGGTAGAGTACGTTACATTAAAACGGTTCTGTAAAGTTTTACTTTAAACCACACACTTTAGAAATACAACTATACGAACATATCACCATACAACATCATATGGTAATCAATATACGATCCGCACTATTTTGCTCGTTCAACTTCGGTTTGAATAATTAATAAATAAATTTTCCTACCAATAATTTAAAAATTGTCTTCTACATTACATTCATTCAGCGCATGTCTCTTAATACTTTAGAATGACGTAGATATTAAATTTACACGTGTTTGTATGTGGACTGTTGACCACCTAGTGGTAGAGCCAATTTAACCTATAAAACATTTAGGATATTTCTATTCATTCTACTATCACTTGAGAGAAGTTTGTGTTTCCTCCAACTCCTCCTAGGGTTTTACATTTGGACCTATCAGATATGGCTTAGTCAACTAGGAATTATTCGGGATGAGTTAGGTTTTTCTTTTTACAATTAAAAGGAATATAACATTAAAATCATTACACAATAAACAGTTATTAAAAATAGGAACTAAAAAAATACTCTACATATATTTCGATGACACCATTTTCAGAAGTAACGGTAAACGTATGGTTGGGACTTGTACACCCACATAATCATTTACACACCATTAACACCATCTAGGCTTAAACTACCCAGAGTTACAACACATCTGTCCAGTATTTTATTATTTCTAGACCTGGTTTAGCTTCCTTGTTTAATACGATATCTGATATTTAATTCAGTTTTAAGTTCTGCCTGATTAATCAACTTGGTGTTATTCCAGTCTGATTAATCAACTTGGTGTTCTTCCAGTCTGATTAATCAACTTGGTGTTATTCCAGTCTGATTAATCAACTTGGTGTTATTCCAGTCTGATGAATCAACTTGGTGTTATTCCAGTCTGATTAATCAACTTGGTGTTATTCCAGTCTGATTAATCAACTTGGTGTTATTCCAGCCTGATTAATCAACTTATTGTTATTCCAGTCTGATTAATCAACTTAGTGTTATTCCAGCCTGATTAATCAACTTCTTGTTATTCCAGTCTGATTAATCAACTTGGTGTTATTCCAGTCTGATTAATCAACTTGGTGTTATTCCAGTCTGATTAATCAACTTCTTGTTATTCCAGCCTGATTAATCAACTTCTTGTTATTCCAGCCTGATTAATCAACTTCTTGTTATTCCAGCCTGATTAATTAACTTCTTGTTATTCCAGCCTGATTAATTAACTTAGTGTTATTCCAGCCTGATTAATTAACTTAGTGTTATTCCAGCCTGATTAATCAACTTAGTGTTATTCCAGCCTGATTAATCAACTTAGTGTTATTCCAGTCTATAACATGAGATGTCTCCGCCATGTTTTAACGTTGTATTCCTTTTAATTGTAAATAGGTGTTTTACACAAGTGTCGTTTTAAATCGTTTAAGTTTTCTTTTAAAATGCATAGATTTCGTAGCTCTAGTGATGGTTAAATATGGATCAGTCAGTGGGGGTGGCCAGTAGGAGTATTGATGGGATTTCTCCAGTTTCCTGTTTTATTACACGTGGTATAAATACAGTCCATATACTTTCAATCAACAATTTTATATTTAGGACAAAAACAGGAACACTACTTACATTTATAACTGGCGAAACATTAATTCTAAAATTGCATTTAGTTTTCAAATCCCATCAATCATTTGAAGGATTTGTTTTTCACACATTGTTTATACATACTTTCAAGATACACACTTGTATTAATTAAGTCACGTGTTACTTATTGCATTCCGATAAAACAACAACAACAACTAAAATATAAAATGAAATGTTATTTAAATAATCAAACCCAATGAACACGAGTGATTTTATTCATACATACTTTCAATCTCTGGCATATTTCGTACATCTGCTAAGTTACCTTGTTAGAAGTTTTGATAATAGGTATACGGTCTTTAAACCTGATAAACTACACTAATCTGCTTATAGACATATCTCAACTCCACTTGAGGATATGCCCAATGATACAGCTTGGGTAAGTTGCTTCTATTCAGAATAGCCTGTTTTCCATCATATGGGAGGACTACTACATTCCAGTTTGGCGTTGTAGAAAGACACGTGTTGTTTAAATGGTTATGAATTACTTCATGTATAACATATTGTTGCGTCATCGAGGTCACGTGACTGGTGTGGCGCCCTCTAGTTTCTAGAACTATCTTGTTCTTTCAGGAATGCTCTAGTATTTGC
>NW_013744179.1:0-2226 GCF_000517525.1 Limulus polyphemus
ATAAGTTGTATTCGGAAAGAATAAACCAGTTTTATTTAAGAAAGGACTTGTGTCGCTAAAGTTTCGTCGAAACGAACTTACGGAAAATTAATTAACGAACGGAGACGTAACAAATTGGTGTCAGAAGTGGGATAGAAAATTAGAAAAAAAAAGAAGAAAAAGAAAAGAAACAAGAAGAACGAGAGAAGAAACAAGAAGAGAGACAACAACAGTGGCAAGAAAACCTGCAACAGTGGCAGCTCGAACAATAAAATAAACAAGGGAGATTACAGCAGTTGTTGGAGGAAAAAGAAAAGAAACAAGAAGAGAGACAACAGCAGTGGCAAGAAAACCTGCAAAAGTGGCAGCTCGAACAGCAAATTAAACAAGAAGAGAGAATACAACAGCTATTGGAGGAGAAAGAAAATAAACAAGAAGAGAGACTACAACAGTGGCAAGAAGTACAAATGGAAAACATTAGTAAATTTAAAAGCGAATTAGATACATTAAAGGATGATCTATTGTCTTTTACACAAGGAAAACACATTAACCATCGACTTAATCAGCCCCAGAAAATGTCAAGCTCCTTCCATACCCTGCAGCTAAGCCCTGATGCAGACATCTTCAGCCCTGTTAGAAGTCACATCCCAGATATGAATGTCAGTACTAGGAGTGATCCAGTACGAAGGAAGCCACAGGAATACGAGGGGAGAGCACCGTGGGAAGCATCTAGAGCACAATTTGAGCTACTGGCAGAGATGAACGGATGGACAGAGGAGCAGAAAGCAGGGTATCTGGCAACGAGCTTGAAGGGACAACCACTGGAAATACTTGGACAGTTGTCAGCAGACGACAGACACAACAGTAGAGCACTGGTAGCGGCTCTAGAACTGAGGTACGGAACCCACAATCAGTCGGAAGTCTACAGGGCTAGGTTCAGGACGAGAGTCCGTGCTAAATGGGAGAGCCTGCAAGAGCTGGCACAGGACTTGGAAAGCATGGCACACAAGGCCTACCCAACTGCATCACCCGATCTCCTCAAGTTGTTGCTGAGGGATCAGTTCGTAGATGCCTTGGACAGTCCACAACTTAAAATACAAGTGAAGCAAGCACACTCCTCTACCATGCAGGATGCAATGGCCAGAGCTCTCGAATTTGAATCCTACGTTAAGTCCAGCACAGAGGTACCGAGGTTGGCACAGTCATCTGGATTCAAGGCCAGAAAAGGTCAGCTTTCAGAGAGGTTTGAGGGACTTTGCTGGCACTGTAACAAACCTGGGCACAAGTGAGCTCATTGCTGGCAACTTCAACACAGGGGAGACGATACAGCAGTAAAGGCTGGTATCCAGAAAGGTTGTTGGAACTGTGGAAAGCACGGACATTTGAGGAGCCAGTGTAGGAGAAATATTACCAACAAGTCAGCCTCAAGGAGACCAGTAGTGGTTGATGTTGAGGGACACTCACCAACCCCCATCATGAAAGTCCCAACAGCTAGGTGTAAAATGCCAAGCACACACAGTGTCTATGTGACAGGAAAGCTGGATGGCCAAAGGTGCAACTTTGTCATAGATTCTGCATCTCAGGAAACCCTTGTGAGCATCAAGATGTTAGATCATGAAGGAGTACCATAAGCCATACAGAAGCTTTATGGTGTGACAGGACATTCTACAAGATTGTGGGGACCAATGTAGGTAACTATTGAGCTCATGGGCCTAAAGGGCAGACAGAAAGTATACTTGGCTGACATTGAAGACGAATGCATATTAGGATTGGACTATCTACTACCAAGGAAGTTTGTAATTGATTTTGATAAAATGACGTTTGGGAACAACAAAGGCCAAGTTCCGGTAACTGTTAAAAGAGAGGTTGAACTAATTAGGTGTCATCGAGCTGAAGTCAAGTCTATTGAAAGAGTTGATGATGATGAAGTGGAACCAAATAAAGATATCAAAGCAGAACAGGAGAAAGACCAAGATTGGAAGCCTATAATTGATTTCCTAAAAACAAGTGTTTTGCGCCCTGCTTGGGAGAAGGTGTCTAGTCTAAGCCCTGTGACAAAGCACTATTGGGCACAATGTGACCAGTTAAAGCTTGAAAATGGTATTCTTGTCCGGAGATGGGAAAGTGACGACTTGGCAAACAGTTATACCGAGGAAGTTACGGGAAGTTGTGCTGCGTCAATCCCATCATACTTTAACAGGAGGAAATCTCGGAATTAAGAAGACATTGACGTCACCTACGACAAAG
>NW_013744180.1:0-2645 GCF_000517525.1 Limulus polyphemus
GCGACTGGTGAAATTAAGTGTATCGTAAAGTTGTATTCGGAAAGAATAAACCAGTTTTATTTAAGAAAGGACTTGTGTCGCTAAAGTTTCGTCGGAACGAATTTACGGACAATTAATTAACGAACGGAGACGTAACAATATATTCCATAAAATATTGGTAATGATCCATAAAGAAAACATGTCAAACGCAGTATGAAAGCCGCTATACTACGTCATTATTACGAAATTTGAAATCAAAATCACGTGACAGACCTTGTATAAATACTTGTTTCTGATCTCGTGGACGCGGAAGAATGTTACTGTGGTTTTTCGAACTAAATCTTTGGTTTAAAAACGTCTTGTATACCTCCCGAAGAAAGAGACAGACAGACAGCCGCTGCGTTAGTAGTAGTAGTTAACACTTTTCCAGGATTTCGTTAAATAAAATTTACGCAAATTAGGGACTTTAGGCTTAGAGACATCTGTTAAGTAACAAAAATATATATAAATTTCTATTCCATATAACCCGAACGAAAAATAAAAAAATGCAATGTTACAAACATCTATGATAAGAGTTAAGAAAGCTTCCCCCACGTCCCTAAGTGGGTCAGTTTCCGGAATTAAATTATTAAAATTCAAGATTAGGTTCCCCTCGGTGGACAGACCGAAACAGCCTATTGTGTAGCTTTGCGCTAAAAACAACAAAACAATGTTTTTATTTTAGACACCACATTTTGTCGTTTTCTTATTTCTCTTTGTCGGGATTTAGGTCTTTATAGACCAGGGAGGGTCAGGTTCGTTGACCTCCGATACCTTTCAGGGCAATGTCCATGTAGGTATCAACAGTTATATTCATGTGCTGTGTACAACGTCGCTTATTACATAGTCCTGTACTTCACGAACAGTTCAGTATGTAACACACACAGATTTCACCTGTTTTAATCCTGATTTAAGAACATTTTACATAAACACCCTTTTAAATGTTTTCAGCTTAGTTTAAAACTAATGTAGGTTGTTCAGTCATTAGGTAGCCTGATTAACTCTTTATTTCTAAAATACATGTTAACTGGCAGGAGGTGCTTAGGCCTATTTCCATCATGTATGTAGTAGCGGTCAAGTTCACACAGTAGGTCGTTTTTATGCCAATTTTTCATAAAGTAATTTATAGAATTATGCAAGAGTCTATGGGCGATAGTTTGTGTAATTATGCATGAATGTAGATGATGTGCTACGTGGTACTTTATAGGCTGTTGTATTGTTGATAATTTATTTATCTGTTTAGGTGCTATGTTTATCCATACTGGGCATGTGTATTCTATGACTGGGCGTATTTGTGTGTTTTAGTAATATTATCTGGTGTGGTTCAACGGTTTTTGCTCGTTAGACTTCTTGCATAATTTGTTCGTTTGTTAATATTGTTACGTCTCCGTTTGTTAATTAACTTTCCGTAACTTTGTTGCGACGAAATTTTAACGACACAAGTCTTTACTTAATAAAACTGGTTTATTCTTTCCGAATATAACTTTACCGATACACTCAACTTCAACAATCGCGCTAAAACAACGCTATATCAACGAACGTCAATAATACTTCTGACTGCAGATCAATTACACACTGTCTATCTACCCAGTCACGTTACATTCCCCTCTTTTATATACCAGCGTACCCTATTTCTAGTAAGAACTTGAACATTCGCCAAAGTACACGATAGTTCTAGAACCGTTGCGTCACGGTGGTCATGTGACTCGCTGACGCAACACTGCCCCCTATTTAATATTGTTCGTCCCGAACAATAACCACATACAATAAACCAATAACAATTAACAATAACTTAATTAACTGTGCAGAATTACAAACACAAAATTACAATTCAACAAAGTCTCTTAATTTTACGGGACGTATCTTCTTCCGTACTGGTCTCCGTCTCGTTGGCTTCTGCTTCAAGTGGGGTTCATCTACTTCATCAGGAAATGTCCTATCATCGGTAACAGTCACATCAGTGTTAGTAACATCACCAAGAGCTTCACCGTTTCCCTTCTCCAAACTGAGTAGAGTTTCTTCTTCGACGGTGGCTTCTTCAGGTGGCACGTCTTCAGCAGCATCATTTGTTCTGTTTTCCACTTCGTCCCAACTGAAATGTCCTGGACCGTGATAACGCCAAAGTCTGTTGGCATGCACCACTTTTGGTTTACCTCGCCGACCACATTTTATCCGGAAAGTCACGTCTGAGAGATGATCCATTATGTCATATGGGCCTTCCCATGGAGAAGACAACTTAGGTGGTTGTATAATCCCAGGAAGACCAAAGGGAAGTCTTCTACTGAAGTCAGCTTTGTACCAGGAGACAAGGTACGTCTGCTGATTCGATGAAGTTAATTTATGATAAGAGATTTTTCAAGTTTGTACGCACTTGATGGTGAATATCATTCATCCTTTCTGATAACACTTTCACAAACTCTGAAGCATTTTCAGGCAACTCTTCATAAGGTGGACGTCCCTTATGCTTGGGTCCCCTTTTATCACTACATGTATTGCATGTTCTGCACCATTGTTCCACATCTCGCCTCATACCTATCCAGTAAAAATCTTTGTCGTAGATGACTCAATGTCTTCCTAATTCTGAGATGTCCTCCTATTAAATTATCATGGGATCGACGCAGCACAAC
>NW_013744181.1:0-2235 GCF_000517525.1 Limulus polyphemus
ACGTGTGTTCTTTACAGATAATCCTAGTTCAAGTTGTTCTGTAATAATGAACAATGTACTAAACATAGCTGAAGACGTGTGTTCTTTACAGATAATCCTAGTTCAAGTTGTTCTGTAATAATGAACAATGGACTAAACATAGCTGAAGACGTGTGTTCTTTACAGATAATCTTAGTTCAAGTTGTTCTGTAATAATGAACATTGGACTAAACACAGCTGAAGACGTGTGTTCTTTACAGATAATCCTAGTTCAAATTGTTCTGTAATAATGAATGACAGTTAGTTCAAGGGGCAAGGTGAGAATGGTATCATAGTCAACATCTACAGTGGGGGTGATCAGTAATAGTTTGGAACATTGATGTGTAGAAACGATATTTTGATAGTAAAGAAACTATTGGAACACTGGAAATCAAGGTTTGACGTGCAGATAGTCCTAATATAAAAATTATTAAGGCTGTATGGGCCTATTTAAAAACTGAGAAATCCACAAGGTGATGAAGCATCTTGGGTGGAAGTCGTACGTTGATAAATTAAATGAAAAACAAGTCGTAGTTTTCTCTGTAAAGGTTGTAACTTTCATATAATATATTAGTGTATTCTACACCTTACTGGCTTTTCTCATATATTTTGTGACGTTTTGCGCCACATGGTTTTCGTTACCCAATGGTTGACTTCTGCAGGTGTGACTTTTACATGTTTTCATAATTAGTTCCAATCCAATGTGTTTTTCACACCCATACAACTACATTAACGTTAAGCATTTGTTCATAATATAACCAGAACGTTGAGAACACAAGCAGAAGAGTTCTTGATTACGCATATCCAGAAACTAGCAACACGGTAAGATAATTCAGATATTTACTGCTTTTTAATAGTTTATAAGGTTTTAGAATTTCATTACAATCGAATCATTCCTCTCATTTAGTTTTACAGCAAAGCTACATTGGATTATCTACTGTGTCCATTGCAGGAATCCAATCCCGGATTTTTGCTTTGTAAGTCCATAAAATTACCGCTGACTCACCGAGAGACGTATTTCTCTCAAATAAAATTAATTTATCTCCTTTTCATCTGACAAGTAGCTATGATTTATCATGATTAAACACATTATCTAACATCTCTAGAGTTGAATTTTATTGAATACAAAATAATAGAATCTTTAAAACTTTCTGTAATTATGAATTAGTGTTACCAATGTGAAACCCGTAGTGGACAGAGCACAGATAGTCCATTATGTAGCAGGAACTTTACTAAATAATAATTTATATTTTATTTTAAATTGTAAATATTCATAATGTTTTGTACTCGGATTTTCAGATTCATCAATACTATTTTCATATTTATATTAAACCAATAAATAGTGATCTCATTCTATTTGTAATATCATTATAAAGTTATGTTTCTAAGTATATAACTTACATGACGATAATTTTTTTTTTTTGTAGTACCACACTAGGACTTTGATAACATAAACAATCTTAGGTTTATTAAATATTTCTTAGGGCAAAGCTACCTAATGGGCTATTTGCATCCTGGCCACCACGAGAAATTGTTAGTACGAAAAGTTACCGATGACCCTTCGAAGCGAACGAGGAACTTAAATACGTGAAAAACCTCTCATTCTCTGCAACCTATTTTCAAGCTATGTTAATTTTGTATTAATAATCTGTGGATATTAAACTTGCTTCACTAGAACGATGTTTTATAATACAACGTTTTTACTGTCAAAACCCAAATGGACCAAACTGGGGTGGAAGGGGGGGGGCGTGGTTGGCGTCCAGCTGTCGCCCCAAAAATGTACTACGCTTTTTCGACTGTGGATGTGTTATAAGAGTTACCGTCAAATTCCACTATTCGGTCACAGTAGCCCAACAGTTGGCGGTGTATGGTGTCGTCTAGTTCCTTTCTTCTAGTCTATCACATCAAAATTAGGGACAATTAGCGCAGATAGCCCTCGTGTAGCTTTGCGCGAAATACAACAAAACAATCAGGACCCTGGTAAACATTATGAAAGGTGACTTAACGAAACTGTGATATTGATAAAGTAATTAAAATAGTTAATTATTAAGTTAAGGCTGTGGGAAGTTTCCCTTTTGTTTTTGTTAATTAAATAAAATTCCTGCCTTATCTTCTCAGATGTCTGAATGTACTCTCCTCATGCAAAGCGAGACGGACAACGAGAACGTCCTGTACGACCGAGAACACGACAATAAAATCAAAGATGTTTCCACTGAA
>NW_013744182.1:0-2234 GCF_000517525.1 Limulus polyphemus
CGTGACAGATAAAAATATTGTTATTTGGTGCCGTTTGTAATCATTGTTGGATTTCACGTGAAAGATAGAAATATTGTTATTTGTGTGCCGTTTGTAATCATTGTTGGATTTCACGTGACAGATAGACATATTGTTATTTGAGTACCGTTTATAATCATTGTTGGATTTCACGTGACAGATAGACATATTGTTATTTGGTGCTGTTTATAATCATTGTTGGATTTCATGTGACAGATAGACATATTGTTATTTGGTGCCGTTTATAATCATTGTTGGATTTCACGTGACAGATAGACATATTGTTATTTGGGTATCGTTTGTAATCATTGTTGGATTTCACGTGACAGATAGACATATTGTTATTTGGTGCCGTTTGTAATCATTGTTGGATATTAAGTGACAGATAGAAATATTGTTATTTGGTACCGTTTGTAATCATTGTTGGATATTACGTGACAGATAGACGTTAAATGGTTTCGGAGAACAAATAGTTGAGTAATTGTGTTTTGTATGAGTCACATAACCGAAACTTCTTATAAAAAGAATAATAGCAATTATTTATACTAGTGACTCATGCGTACGAACAAAGAAATGAATAATTCATGCACAATTTACAATTTTAAGTGTAAAGGGAAAATACGTTTATTTAGACAGTGGTTGCTAAAATATTTTATAGCTTAAAACCTTACTGGTTTGAAATTTAACAAGTTTTGGTCCCTAATATGTTCCTAATCCTCTTTTTTTTTCAGACCACATTTTTCAAAGTAGAATTTTCACATTTTGAGTTCGTTTCTTCAAATAGATGTTTCAAATTTTTCAGCTGAAAAAAGCAACAGTAATGACTGAGCAGAATCAGTACGAAAATTAGTAAATGTTTCTTCTGTATTTCACATCCTTAAACTAAGCAACGAGTAGGCAGAGCACAGATAGCCCATTGTGTAACTTCGTGCTCAACTACAAACAAACTGCCCCTCAGTAGCACAGCGGTACGTCTGCGGACTTACAACGCTAGAGACCGGGTTTCGATACCGGTGGTGGGCAGATCACAGATAGCCCATTGTGTAGCTTTGTGCTCAACTACAAACAAACTGCCCCTCAGTAGCACAGCGGTATGTCTGCGAACTTACAACGCTAGAGACCGGGTTTCGATACCCGTGGTGGGCAGAGCACAGATAGCCCATTGTGTAGCTTTGTGCTCAACTAGAAATAAACTAAGCAATGAAAAGTAAACAGACGGAGGAGGAAACCCGTTTTATTAATAATTCGATTTCATTTTATAAAATCAGAAGAGAACCCCCTCTACTGTTTTTTTAAACAGTTATTTTAGAAACCTTAAGCCTATTTTACGTCATGAGGAATCTTTTTTTTTTTTAAATTCTTAAACTGAAGAAACTTACTTAGTTTCAATATATATAAAAGGTACCGGCTTCTATTTCTCTGGTGGGGTATTTAGGGTTTAGAAGATAACAATTTAAACATTATTGAGGCTACTATCTTAGATAAGGTTGAACGAAAATAACATAACAACCGAGGTAGTTTTAGAATTAATTATAGTCTAAATCAGATTCCGAATCCCCCTTTCGAAGAGTTCCGGCACAATTACGCCTTGCTTGCTTGGGTGATTTATTCTAGAAACTTCAACCTACAGCTGGGCTTGAAAGGCAGGCTATAAAACTTTTAAATTCGAATATTTGTAAATTAATGACAAGAAATTATAGTAGCTTGTTTGTGGGATTTTTCGCAAAGCTACTCGAAGGATATCTGCGCTAGACGTTCTTAATTTAGAAGTAATACACTAGAGGGGAGGCAGCTAGTCAACGCCGCTCACCATTAATTTTTGAGCTACTCTTTTACAAACGAGAAATGGGATTGACCGTCACATTATAACGCCCCCATAGTTAAAAAAAAGCATGTTCAGTGACGGTCATGCTAGGCCAAACATAGCAGCATAACTTGCAAGTTCGAACGTCTCTTCAAAAGAAATATAACACGTTTCACTGTCTTGTGTCCCATGTTCTGTGTGTAGTTAAACTGGACTGTGTGTGTACATGTTTTGTGTGTAGTTAAACTGGACTGTGTGTGTACATGTTTTATGTGTAGTTAACCTAGACTGTGTGTGTACATGTTTTGTGTGTAGTTAAACTGGACTGTGTGTGTACATGTTTTGTGTGTAGTTAACCTAGACTGTGTGTGTACATGTTTTGTGTGTAGTTAAACTGGACTGTGTGTGTACA
>NW_013744183.1:0-4382 GCF_000517525.1 Limulus polyphemus
CCTGTCAATGTCAAACAGTTTCCACTCCATCTGTCAACGTCAGACAGTTTTCACTCCAACTGTCAACGTCAGACAGTTTTCATTCTCTCAAAATCAGGCGGTTTTTTACCTCAACTAACTGTCAATGTCAGACGGTTTTTATCCCATCTGTCAAAGACAGATAGATAGATTAAAATACTAGATGTTTCTTGACATTTACGAACTTAAACTTTGTATCCAGTCGTTGTTTTTCCGGATACAAATTAAAAATCTTTTCAACAAGTGTTGTATAAGTAGTTTGCCTCCAACTGCGCATTTTCAGTTTGGAACAAATTCACGCTAGCCTTCAATTAAGGTAATTGGAATTAGTTCGGTGAACGGTGTATAATTACAAGAAGGTTTTCATCGCAGTAAACATTTCAGCTACAGGGCTATAGTAACAGCAAGGACGTGCTTGAAAATGAGGTTACAAGAAATACTCTGACATAAAGATATTACTTTTTAGAGCCTCTCCTTAAGACGATAATGAAAATCTTTGTGAAAATCGTTCCGTTCTTTCTAAATAATAATCCAATTAGGGACTTGATTGGAAATGACAGTCCTGCTTATATTTAAAATTAATTGCATATTTATAGTCAGCTAAGTGAATTAACACCTTAGATAATATAATATGTGAACCACTTTAAACACAACTACGCTTAGAAACATTAATACATGCATTGATAATTATATATATATAATTGTTCACACCCCATCCCCACTCCACCCAACGACGCCTTGACGATAAGTCTGAAAGATGATAACGTTAAGATTGGGTTTCGATACCTACTGTAGTCACAGCACAGATAGCCCATTGTACTCAATAATAACACAGGTCTGCGAATTTAAACTTCATAAAAGTTGTTTTGATTTTATTTTCCATCTACAGAGATTTCGAAAATAATATTCTGTTTTTTTCTATAACGTAAGGATTTTTTTACAAATCGGGAAGAAAAAAACTCTTACTTAGATCAAATTATTATTTCATTTACCACAATGAACATTTTTATTATACAAAAATACAAACAAACTGACGAAAAGGGAAGAACATTGATGTCCAAGGAATATGCATCCTCATTCATCCCGATTTGTTTTGTGAAATCTACGTCTTTTAGTCTCAAAACTACGTGTTGTGGTCTTTCTTTTATGTATTATTGTGAAAAATTTGTACGCGATGGAGAAAAATGGCCATTATTCTCGGATTTAGAGTACAGGAATTACTGTAGAACAAGTAAACATTTCAAGACAATAAAACCATCGTAGGCCTGTGTAATCAAACAAAGTAAGTGTTCTTAAAATTAATTTCACTATATTGTTTGTTTGTTTCCTTGCTAACCACAGAGTTACAAAATGGGCTATCTGTGATGTGCTCACTGCAGGTATCGAAACCCAACTTTTAACGTTAAAAGCTCTGAGACTTACAGCCGGGGACCACTGTACTGTAAGATATATTTTGTAATAAAATACATGTTTTGAATTTTTAATGAATCTCCAATGCATTGCTGTGTTTGATAATTATCTTATAATTAGCTATTTTTAATGAATCTCCAATGCATTGCTGTGTTTGATAATTATGTTATAATTAGCTATTTTGTAATAAATCTCCAATGCATTGCTGTGTTTGATAATTATCTTATAATTAGCTATTTTGCAATAAATCTCCAATGCATTGCTGTGTTTGATAATTATGTTATAATTAGCTATTTTTAATGAATCTCCAATGCATTGCTGTGTTTGATAATTATGTTATAATTCTTAGCTATTTTTAATGTTTCTTTATAGTATGATAAACTTCCCTTGTTCATTTCATTGTCTTGGTTTCAAAGTTATTTTTCTCATTCACTAACGAGTTCATCCAGGCCACCTTGCGTGAAAATTTACTTTTTACAACGAAAAGGGTTGTAGACGTGCATTTCGACGAAAGACATCTATGAAATATTTAAAGTTTTTGGCACATTCATAAAGGAATAACAGCCTTTTTTTTTTTTAGAATGTGTTTGAGCCATACAAAATAATCAATTTTCGAAAGATGTTGCAATTTTGGTGCATGTATGTAATAGTAAAGAAAGGTTTTAGCGTTTTCAATGCTTTTTTTCACCATTAGTAATTAGTTTGATTTTAAATTGCTTCAACTTAACACAATTTCGTCGACGTAGTAATTTACCTCTCCCCCCCCCCCTCCCAAGTTATAATCAACTTAAAACGCTAGAAGCGATATTCAAGAAGACATTTCTCTGTTCGTGTTTCACTATTTAAGCATTAATCACAGGTTTATTTGCTGTACTTCGTTAAACTAATTACACAAGCAACAAAGTAAGTTAGAATGACTGGAGTTTCAAATGCAGGACATTGAAATAATTTAGAACAAAACGACTGGAGTTTCAAAAACAGGACATTGAAATAATTCAAAACGACTGGAGTTTCAAAAACAGGACATTGAAGTAATTCAGAACGACTGGAGCTTCAAAAGCAGGAAATTGAAATAATTCAAAACGACTGGAGTTTCAAAAACAGGACATTGAATTAATTCAGAATGACTGGAGTTTGAAAACCAGGACATTGAAATAATTGTAAATGACTGGAACTCAAAATCAGGACATTGAAGTAATTTAAAGTGACTAGAACTTCAAAACCAGGACATTGAAGTAATTCAGAATGACTGGAACTTCAAAACCAGAACATTGTAATTCAAAACGACTGGAGTTTCAAAAACAGGACATTGAAGTAAAAATTTTTAGGCTTGACTTTACAGACACGATTACTTAATCAGTTAAATGAGTCAATTATTATCTTCCACAAAGCAGAGGATGTAATTAGCATCTAATGATGTCATTAGGGATTTAATAACAAATAATAGAAGAAAGGGGAACATTAGTTAACATTGTTCTTTATATAAATTTTGCTTTAATTAAATAAACGAGTCCAGAGGCTTTACTAATTTTACTTCTTGTAAACAATTCTACAAATCAGGATTTTGTAACATTGTTATCACTTTTTTTACTTGGAAATTAACAAGAAAATATTAATACTGTAAGTAACTTCTGACAGTAACTTCTCCCGGTAAGGATGTTTCATAGAATATTAGTTGTTGAAATTAACTGATGTAAAAGTTATTAACTCGTGGGGAATTCGCGAAAAGTTTTGTTTGTTTTTAAACACCATACCATTTCAGAAAGCACCATTTTAATTGACATTTTCTTTTTGGTATTGAATTGACGGTTTCGGCCTTTCATCTTAAGTTTGGGAAGTAGTACAGAAACGAAAGTTTTCTCCTGGGATATCTACCCTTTTCTCATACACTTTAAAAGGATTAGAATTAGTAGAGAGGTTAGAACTAAAATTCTTCTTACAGCAACTGAAGTAACAACATTACGTGTCATTATGGAGTTGTAGGTTATATTGACAAAGGAATAAAAGGCTCTTATTTTCAATAATCTTGCAAACATATCTTTTTTCACACACACACACACACACACACACAAAGGATTCAATTAGATATTCCAAGGAAAATTGAGACACTAAATTTCTCTCTTTTTTTATAACCGACGATAGTGTTGCCATCTACAAAAAAAAAAAAAACAAGGCAACTTTTGCGCAAACTCATGTTTTGTTTTTATCATAAAATACATATTAAATCTTTTCACTTAAACAACGCTTTGTTTACAGTTCTTGCTCGAAAGAAACTGAGTGAAATATAATACTTTGCTGTTTTTCCTGTTTTTCGTCACAATTATCACATGAACCAATTAATTATTACGCCTAATACTTCTAGATAGTTAATAGACGTCAAGAAATAATTAAAACTGGGATGTTTTCACTTTAGTGATTCCTACAAACCTAATTAATTTGTATTCACAGTCTTTAACTACTATTAACTTTAACAGAGAATTTTTTTACTCTTGAGTTGAAAAACAATGCTCAGAAAACTCATGAAAAGTATATCGTGTTTATTCATCCCAGGTAAAAAGCGACACCTAACGATATCAAATGGAAGCGATAATTTTGGTGATTAAAATAAATTTTTTGTTGTAAGAGGTCTTTGAAGATGAAATAAGCAGAAAGAAGTAACTTAGTAATACGAGTAATGGTGTAAATTAGAGTAATCGATGTTTTAAAGGCCAATTATTGAAGTAATTCAGATTGAATGGCATTTCAAAATCAGGACATTGAAAATAAAAACATCCTGAAATAGGAGCACATTTTGAATATTTTATAGGGGGGATGGAAGCTAACACAGACATACATATAATGTATCATCTTTACAGTAAGGTTAAGGTTGTCAACTGTGAGGGGGGATGGAAGCTAACACAGACATACATATAATGTATCATCTTTACAGTAAGGTTAAGGTTGTCAACTGTGGG
>NW_013744184.1:0-6823 GCF_000517525.1 Limulus polyphemus
TGTACGTGATACATTAATGTACACTCCGTCACGATACCAGTGTACGTATTACATTAACGTACACTCCGTCACGATACCAGTGTACGTATTACATTAATGTACACTCCGTCACGATACCAGTGTACGTATTACATTAACGTACATTCCTTTCTTTAAACACATAAGTTCTCAGAAAACCAGGTAATATTTTGTTAAAGATGTTAAGTATCTTGTACACAAAAATGTCATTATTGTAATTATTTCTTTCTAACAAAAACACGTTACTTATCTATAGTAGTTATTTGCACTCAAACTATGAATAGTTCGAGTGATTTTCATGTATAGTAGTTATTTGCACTCAAACTATGAATAGTTCGAGTGATTTTCATCTATAGTAGTTATTTGCACTCAAACTATGAATTGTTCGAGTGATTTTCATCTATAGTAGTTATTTGCACTCAAACTATGAATAGTTCGAGTGATTTTCATCTATAGTAGTTATTTGCACTCAAACTATGAATAGTTCGAGTGATTTTCATCTATAGTAGTTATTTGCACTCAAACTATGAATAGTTCGAGTGATTTTCATCTATAGTAGCTATTTGCACTCCAACTATGAATAGTTCGAGTGATTTTCATCTATAGTAATTATTTGCACTCAAACTATGAATAGTTCGTGTGATTTTCATCTATAGTAGTTATTTGCACTCAAACTATGAATAGTTCGAGTGATTTTCGTTTTGTATAAAAATATATTTCATCATTTTATATTTTTCACCTAATCTCTAGAACCTCGTAAAAAGGTATCCAAAGTTTTTATACGGTAAATGATTATATTATATATTTCATTTCTCAACCTTATCACTAACTAGCACATAATCTCTAGAACCTCGTAAAAAGGTATCCAAAGTTTTTTACGGTAAATGTTTATATTATATATTTCATTTCTCTACCTTATCAATAATTAGCACATAATCTCTAGAGCCTCGTAAAAAGGTATCCAAAGTTTTTTACGGTAAATGTTTATATTATATATTTCATTTCTCTACCTTATCACTAACTAGCTATTATCATCAACGTACGCTACAATGAAATAATTAAAATTAGAAAAAAAAATATGTACATACCTTTTAATTTTTTGTAGAATATCTTTAAACATATTCTTTTGGTTATATTCATAATTTCAGGTCTTTTCACATATAGTTAATATTTAATGTTTTATTTTCCTTTCTTGCCCTTTACCATTTGTTATTCATTTTGACACAAGTCAGTGGTGCCCTCTAGCAGAGATATACAACCCTATTGTAAGCTTTGAGAACTGAACCTCGTAATATTGTAAGCTTTGAGAACTGACACATAGTATGATGTATATTTAAAATAATGTTTAAACCATTTAATTTAACCTTCTTGCGCCAGGTATCGTTTACTGCGTGTAACACAAGGTTTTAGTGTTTTACATTCAAAATTTTATTAAAACTATTTTTTTTTTATGTTCAACAAATTAGAAAAGCATTTTAGCTAATAATCCATATTTTAATAGTATACAAGTTTTAAGTTCTTAATTCTACAAGAGAATATTTAAAAAAATCCTAATTTCCACTAGCGTGACCCACGTCACACATTTTGTCTTAGTATGACACATCCTTATTATATCCATCACCCCTCAAAAATTTACGAAATTAAACATAAAATACTCTATAAAATCTTTTTTACTCAAACAAACCATAATTTTGATAGTCTTCATCTTTGTTTGGTTACAGAGCTAGTGAATAGAAAACCAGCCCCCCTCCTGCCACACCCACCGGTCACCTTACGTTTCATAATATATTACTTATAACCAATAGAAAGTCAAGGTTTTCATCTATCAAATGATGTATTGTATATTGTTGTATTCTGAACAGAATATTGTCAATTTGACTCAGAGTGAAAGATTCATTAACGGCTAGCTTGGATTAATTTGTAACGGCTCTTGTCGCTATAGTCAGAAAGCTAAACAAACTTTTAAAGTTAGGGGAAACCATCTACGTTTTGCATGTTATTAGTCTATGTTCTTTGGTGTATTATTTAATTAAATAAACATTATTAAATGCATCAGTATTAGTACTATAAAAAGTTAGGGTTAACTCTCTTCGAAACCCTATGGCAAGAACAAAGAAGATTAGTTAAGTATTATATTTCTTGTTTTTCATATGTATTCTTTATTTATTATTACAAAAGTAACTAAAATCTAAAAATACTGATCTTTTTAAGTTATTTAAGACTAGATTCAGTAAAATAAGTAATAATAAGAATATAATTAAAAGGGTTCACGAGACACGCATGCAAACAGCTCGTGGGTATTGTAATTCAAAAGCATAATGTGAGCTGCACATTCTCCAAGTGATTTACACCTTATAATGGCACAGAAAGTAGTTAGACACGTTCAAAGGGCAATAAAACAATAAAATTTAATTATATGTATAAATGTATAATGTTACGAACTTAGAGCTACTTAGGATAAATGAATGTACTTTTATGTTACAATTTGAAATCATTCTAGAAAGAAAAAATGTTAATTTAAGTTTATTTCTTTTTAGTGGTTACGAGGTTGATTGATCCCATTTTGAGTTTTTGTGTGGTTAGAAGATCAGTCAAATTTACCAACCTTGTATAAAGTTAGGGTAGAGAAAATAACAGATAAACTATAAAGTTTTACTGAAAAAAAAAACGTTTAGAATTAATTTAGGAGGTTTTAGGGATTACACAAAGGAAATTTAATATTTTTAAGATGAGGAAAAGCATTTGTAGTTCTAACATGAAAATTACTTTGCACACGGACTATTCAAAACAAATACTCAATATATTCACGGTCAAGTTTTTATTTTATTTTATTAAAAAATACTTTACTAAGAAATATGATTTTTTGTAAGTGAAAGACTGCCAAATTTTGTGAAGATATACCCACTATGTTGAGAATTATAAGTATTAAAATCTATAAAGACTTTAAACAAGTACAAAAAAGATCATGTGGTCAGTTAAACTGACCGAGCCTGTATTGAGAGTGTTAAACTGTATCTCTAACTATTACGTATTTAGGCAAGAAACAACCATAAGTGCTATACTGGACCAAGCATAATGTTTATTGTACATTATATTAAGGCTTAACACAATAATAAATAATAATTTTTTTTGCACACATTACAGAATGACATCCATATGTGTTAGTGGTATGGAATAAGGTGTCTTGAGCCAATATAGTTGAGTACATTCAAGGTCATGTCTTTCAGAAATGTTATTAATATTCATCATACACCCAAAATTTCATCAGGACAAGAGTAGACAATGACATATTAAACCACAAATTACCAAATCATTCTTCAAGAACAAGATTGGTGAATATAACTGCATCCCTTCTAAGGACCTGGAACTGTGACACAAATGTAAAAATCTGACCATAGCAAAGGTCAAACCTAGGTTTAAATTGCTTGGTCAGAATTTTGCATACACGGGTCATTGCAACTTCAAAAGGTACAGAAGGCTAAAAAAATATACATTAAAATAAAGAAGTACACAAGCACTTTGTCGCAGCTGCTCCCAAATCATCTAAATAATGGCACGGTATACGGATGACGACCAGTATAACACGGCCCTACGGTATGGAGACTGTCTACAGCACGTCCGGGCTGATGCCACATTGTATAATGGTGGTTACGTATTACAACCTCATAGTGTTTGTGATATCTGTTGCATCCTATTTTACTGTTATAAGTCAAGAATAAAGAACGTTTTGAAATATTAATTTCCGTCAATTATAAGTATAACACGGCCCTACCGTATGGAGACTGTCTACAGCACGTCCGGGCTGCTGCCAGATTAATTAATTTTTGTCTTATGAATAAACATAAAGTCACAAATATTTTCTGCAATTCTGTGTCCAAGAACTGGAAATAATTTCTTCTACACAAGCTGAATCACAGAACATTTAAAGGTTTACCAAAGATGTACAGTTTTCATTTTCTCACTCGGAGTGTGTGATTTTAATGCCTTATTGCTTACGCAGAACTGATATATTCTTTTACAAACCCTACGCAACAGATATCCCGAGTACTAACTAATTTTCTGCTGGATAGATATTTACAGTTTTGTTAATTGAAATCCAGTTTAAATTTTATATTTCTGAATGTTTTTTATATCAACTAAGGAACCACTCATTGTTGTATCAGGAGTGAAACCAAAAATAGGTTTTGTAAAATTAGTTTGTGACTTGGGAAAAAAGTATTTTTTTTAATGTTTCAATTATCTGTGGATGTCACCAGAAAATGTAACATAATTTTGTGTGTTTCAGGACATTTTGAAACAGGCTACTGAGGATAACATAAAAAGTGTAGCAGAATTGGCTTACTTTGAAGGAGACTTTTGGCCTAATGTGATGGAAGACTGCATCAAGGAGCTGGAGCAAGAAGAAGAAGACAAAAGGAAGGCTGCCGAGGCTTCGGCTGCAGCAGCAGTGGCATCTGGTGGAGATGATGAAGCTGAAGGAGAAGGCAGTCAGAGTGTAAGTTGTTAAGAATTTTACCCATTACACTGCGCGTCTGTTACGTTTCTTAGGTGACATTTTAATTCCAGCTTCAAACCATAAGTTTCAAATGTATCCTGCTAAAATATATCTCTGGGACGGTGATAGTAGTTGCTAAGGTTACTAATACAATCTTTTAGAAGTTGTACTTGGTCAACCTACTCTCTGGGATGGTGATAGTAGTTGCTAAGGTTACTAATACAATCTTTTAGAAGTTGTACTTGGTCAACCTACTCTCTGGGATGGTGATAGTAGTTGCTAAGATTACTAATACAACCTTTTAGAAGTTGTACTTGGTCAACCTACTCTCTGGGATGGTGATAGTAGTTGCTAAGGTTACTAATACAACCAGGTTGGCCAAGTACAACTTCTAAAACCATCCCAGAGAATGATGTGAACTAACTTGGTAGAATACGTGACTTACCTTCATGTACAGTTACATTAAGTTGATGGGAACTAACTTGGTAGAATAAGTGACTTACCTTCATGTACAGTTGCTTTACTGTGTACGGTTTATAATTTTTGAAGTACACCTACTAAGACTCAAAAACAAGCCAATAAAAAGTGCACAAAGTTTGTTTCTAAAGAGAAACTAGTGAACTATTACATGAGAGATTAGATTATACAAATATAAATCTTTCAAAAATCTGTAAATAATCACAACAGAAAACCTCAGCAACTGACACATTCTGAAAGAGTAGGTTGGCCAAGTACAACTTCTAAAAGGCTGTATTAGTAACCTTAGTAACTACTACCACCATCCCAGAGAGTAGGTTGGCCAAGTACAACTTCTAAAAGGTTGTATTAGTAACCTTAGCAACTACTAACCATCCCAGAGAGTAGGTTGGCCAAGTACAACTTCTAAAAGATTGTATTAGTAACCTTAGCAACTACTAGCAAACTTACAGTAACTGTACATGAAGGTAAGTCACGTATTCTACCAAGTTAGTTCACATCAACTTAAAGTAACTGTACATGAAGGTAAGTCACGTATCCTACCAAGTTAGTTCACATCAACTTAAAGTAACTGTACATGAAGGTAAGTCACATATCCTACCAAGTTAGTTCACATCAACGTACAGTTACTGTACATGAAGGTATGTCACGTATTCTACCAAGTTAGTTCACATCAACTTAAAGTAACTGTAGATGAAGGTAAGTTATGTATTCTACCAAGTTAGTTCACATGAAGGTAAGTCACGTATTCTACCAAGTTAGTTCACATCAACTTACAGTAACTGTACATGAAGGTAAGTCACGTATTTTACCAAGTTAGTTCACATCAACTTAAAGTAACTGTACATGAAGGTAAGTCACGTATTCTACCAAGATTAAGTTGATGTGTACTAACTTGGTAGAATAAGTGACTTACCTTCATGTACAGTTACTGTATGTTAATGTTAAAAAAACACCAACTACATATTTTGGTGGTGAACATGATTGACCAATGGTAGATCATGTTGGCAACCAAAAATGTTTGTGTGTGTTTTTTAACATAATAGACATAAAGTTATTGTGCTCGTGGAAACGCTGGTGTTTATTTCAAGAGTTGTCGGTCTGACATATTCCTTGGAGTAGCTTGAAAATTTGAGATAATTCTCTGATGTTTCTGCTTGGTGGGTCTGTTTTTCACTTAATTTGTCACTGTAATTTACAACATTGTGTCATGAATAACCAACTGACTAATATTTTTTCAATGTGTTTTTCTGTTTAATAATACTGAGATTATGCACGTAACATCTGTGATGTTTTTGTAGTACTCTAACGTGTCACAACTTGATCTGTTTCCACAAGATATACTATGGCACACATCTGGGCCTGCCCTCCCAGTGAAGGAGATGACTATGTCTTCCACTGCCATCCACCAGAACAGAAAATTCCTAAACCAAAGAGACTACAGGAGTGGTACAGGAAAATGTTAGACAAAGGAATTATTGAGAGAGTTGTTTTGGATTACAAGGTGAGTTTTAGTTGGTTAAAGTTGATGTGAACTAACTTGGTAAAATATATGACTTACCTTCATGTACAGTTACATATAAATGGTTATCAAGCACATGGAAACATTGGTGTTGTGATGTTTATCACAATTTAATACTTCTATGAACACTATCAAACTTACTCCAACTGCTTAACGTAGTACAAGTATCCCAGGAGAATCTCATGGTAATACTTCTTCATCAACGCTATCAAATCAACTTACCCCAACTGCTTAACGTAGTCCAAGTATCCCAGTAGAATCTCATGGTAATACTTCTTCATCAACGCTATCAAATCAACTTACCTCAACTG
>NW_013744185.1:0-2245 GCF_000517525.1 Limulus polyphemus
ATGTGACAGGTGGGTGTGACAAGTAGATGTGACAGGTGGGTGTGACAAGTAGATGTGACAGGTGGGTGTGACAAGTACATGTGACAGGTGGGTATGACAAGTACATGTGACAGGTGGGTGTGACAAGTACATGTGACAGGTGGGTGTGACAAGTACATGTGACAGGTGGGTGTGACAAGTACATGTGACAGGTGGGTGTGACAAGTACATGTGACAGGTGGGTGTTACAAATGGTTTTGACAAGTACATGTGACAGGTGGGTGTAACAAGTAGATGTGACAGGTGGTGTTACAAGTGGGTGTGACAAGTAGATGTTACAGGTGGGTATGACAAATAGATGTGACAGGTGGGTGTTATAAGTGGGTGTGATTTTCTAGTTTATGGCTCTGTAAACAAATATGATTGAAGGCTAAACATTCATGCTTTTCCTTAGTAATATTATAGGGAGTAATGTATGTTAAATTCTCGGAAGAGTGATAAATAAATCAGAGAACACAATTCTCATATGAGGGGAAACTGAGGATTGTTTTAAATATTTTCTTACAAACATAAGAACTTAAAATTTATATGATATCAAAATTTGATTCATTAACTATGTTTGATGCCAAGTTTATTCATATACAATGATAATAAATTAGTTTAATTACATTTTGAATGAAATTCTCAGTTTGACCTACCTGTAGCGAGAGGGTTAAACCTGGTCTACACAGCATACTGGTCATTAAACCTGGCCCACTCTCATGGCATACTAAACTTTAAACCTGGCCTACTCTCATGGTATACAAAACTTTAAGCCTGGCCTACTCTCATGACATACTAAACTTTAAACTTGGCCTAATCTCATGACATACTAAACTTTAAACCTGGCCTACTCTCATGGCATACTGGTCATTAAACCTGGCCTACTCTCATGGCATACTGGTCATTAAACCTGGCCTACTCTCATGGCATACTGTTCATTAAACCTGGCCTACTCTCATGGCATACTCAATTTTACACCTGGCCTACTCTCATGGTATACAAAACTTTAAACCTGGCCTACTCTCATGACATACAAAACTTTAAACCTGGCCTACTCTCATGATAAATTAAAATTTAAACCTAGCCTACTCTCACAGTATACTGGACCCTAATTGTGACATACTCACATGGCATAGTGGACTCAGATCCATACCAATTCAATCATCAAAATACTGTTATACATTCAGTGAAACTGTCAAACAACACAGGATTTTCTAACACCCCCTGGTGGAGATATTGATATTCAAAGAAGCTCGTTGATTTCCTTTACTACAGTATTTGAACAGTTTATGAACAAAAATAAAGAACAACTGTGGAAGATAAGTTGACAAAGTAAGTTTTTGTTTAATTGTGTCTGAGGATTGATTTACATTTATCATCAAACTTAATTCTATTGAACTGATTACAGAAATGGCAGGAAACACAAATATATACTTTGAAAATGACAGGTATTAAACCAAACTACAAACTCCTTATGAAGTTACAGAATATTAAGAGACCAGCTTACCAAGGGAATCATAAAACTTTGAGTTAATTCTAAAAGATGTCGCCTTAAGATGGCATTCTGTACTTCAACAGGTCTTTTGGTTTGAACCCCCTAAAACAAAAAAATAATTACATCAAAAAACTAACAAATAATGAGTTGAAATAACACAAATTTTGAATGAAATGACCAATGTGGAATAATCTTACAAGATTTTGAATGAACTGCTTATTAGAAGTCGACTGGTGAAGAAAACAACCTTTCTGTTTCAAATGATGATGAATTTTTTATAAATCTAGAAAACACAAGATTATTTTAAATAGTATACTAACAGTTTTTAGTGTGCTTTATTGCCTTCTTAATTCTTGGTGCACACTGAACTCACGACTCCAAAGAAGGTGTCCCCCCCCTCCCAAATAGTAACATATAAGTTTATTTCCAGTGGATGGTTGAATATTCTTGTATGTTAGAATACATTCAACGTTTCAATGACTAGTGTGATCATTTTCAAGTACAGCATAGAACAACTAAATCTCAATATTTGAAAAACGATCACGCTAGTGGTTGAAATGTTGTACATATTCTAACATACGACAATTTCCAGCTGTTCACTACAAGCTGGAAATAAATCTACTGGTGATAATTTAATAGCCCAGAACTCCAAATATTGAACTTGTATCCTAAACCTTAGGAAACACAGCATGTCTACTATAATTAGATAGAATAATAACTACACAGCCC
>NW_013744186.1:0-3104 GCF_000517525.1 Limulus polyphemus
TCTTCTTATTGACAGTACACAGTATCGTTAAATCTTGTGTGTTCTTATTGACAGTAAACAGTATTGTTAAATCTCGTGTCTTCTTATTGACAGTACACACTATTGTTAAATCTTGTGTTTTCTTATTGACAGTACACATTATCGTTAAATCTTGTGACTTGTTATTGACAGTACACAGTATCCTTACATCTTGTGTTCTTATTGACAGTAAACAGTATCTTTAAATCTTGTGTCCTCTTATTGATAGTACATAGTATTGTTAAATCTTGTGTCTTCTTTTTGACAGTAAACAGTATTGTTAAATCTCGTTTCTTCTTATTGACAGTACACAGTATCATTAAATCTTGTGGCTTTTTATTGATAGTACACAGTATCGTTCAATCTTGTGGCTTGTTATTGACAGTACACAGTATCATTAAAGCTTGCTGCTTGTTATTGATAGTACACAGTATCGTTCAATCTTATGGCCTGTTATTTACAGTACAAAGTATTTTTAAATTTTGTGTCTTCTTATTGACAGTACACAGTATCGTTAAATCTTGTGTCTTGTTATTGACAGTACACAGTATCGTTAAATCTTGTGTTTTCTTATTGATAGTACATAGTATTGTTAAATCTTGTTTTCTTATTGATAGTACATAGTATTGTTAAATCTTGTGTCTTCTTATTGAGAGTAAACAGTATTGTTAAATCCTGTGTCTTCTTATTGAGAGTAAACAGTATTGTTAAATCTTGTGTTTTTATTGACGGTACACAGTATTGTTAAATCTCGTGTCTTCTTATTGACAGAACACACTATTGTTAAATCTCGTGTCTTTTTATTGACAGTACACAGTATTGTTAAATCTTTATGTCTTTTTATTGACAGTACACAGTATCGTTAAATTTTGTGTCTTCTTTTTGAAAGTACATAGTATTGTTAAATCTTGTGTCTTCTTATTGACAATACACAGTATTGTTAAAGTTTGTGTCTTCTTTTTGACAGTAAACAGTATTGTGAAATCTAGTGTCTTTGTATTGACATTACTCAGTATCGTTAAATCTTGTGGCTTGTTTTTGATAGTACACAAAATTTTTAAATATTGTGTCTTCTTATTGAGAGTACACAGTATTGTTAAATCTTGTGTGTTCTTATTGACACTACACAGTATTGTTAAATCTCGTGTCTTCTTATTGACAGTACATAGTATCATTAAATCTTGTGTCTTCTTTTTGACATTACACAGTATTGTTAAATCTCGTGTGTTCTTATTGGTAATACACAGTATCGTTAAATCTTGTGGTTTCTTTTAGACAGTACACAATATCGTTAAATCTTGTGGTTTCTTTTAGACAGAACACAATATCGTTAAATCTTGTGGCTTGTTAGTATCGTTAAATTTTGTGGCCTCTTATAGACAATACACAGTATCTTTAAATCATCTGGCTTGTTAGTATCGTTAAATCATGTGGCTTGTTATTGATAGTACACAGTATCGTTAAATCCTGTGGCTTGTTATTGACAGTACACAGCATTGTTAAATCTTGTGTCTTCTTATTGACAGTACACAGTATTGTTAAATCTTGTGTCTTCTTATTGACAGTACACAGTATCGTTATATCTTGTGGCTTCTTATTGACAGTAAATAGTATCGTTAAATCTTGTGGCTTGTTACTGATAGTACACAGTATCGTTAAATCTTGTGCCTTCTTATTGACAGTACATAGTATCATTAAATCTTTTGGCTTGTTAGTGATAGTACACAGTATCGTTAAACCTTTTGACTTATTAGTGAGAGTACACAGTATCGTTAAATCTTGTGGCTTTTTATTGATAGTACACAGTACTGTTAAATCTTGTGTCTTCTTACTTAGAGTACAGAGTATCGATGAACTTTGTGTCTTCTTATTGATAGTACACACTATCGTTAAATATCATGTCTTCTTATTGATAGTAGATAGTATCGTTAAATCTTGTTTCGTCTTATTTATATTGCACAGCATCGTTAACTCTTGTGGCTTGTTAGTAATAGTACACAGTATCGTTAACTCTTTTGGCTTGTTAGTGATAGTACACAGAATCGTTAAATCTTGTGTCTTTTTATTGATAGTACACAGTATCCTTAAATCTTGCGTCTTCTTTTTGAAAATAGATAGTTTTTTAAATCTTTTGGATTTGTTGATAGTACACAATATCCTTAATTCTTGTGGATTGTTAGTGATAGTACACAGTATCGTTAAATCTTGTGTCAAAAATATTTAACGATAATGTGTACTGTCTATAAGAAGCCAGAAGATTTAACGATAATGTGAACCGTTTATAAGAAACCACAAGATTTAACGATACTCTGTGCTGTCTATAAGAAGACACGAGATTTAATGATACTGTGAACTATCACAACCAAGGCAAAACATTTAACGATAATGTGTACTGTCTATAAAAAGCCACAAGATTTAACGATACTGTGTACTGTCATTAAAAAGCCACAAGATTTAACGATACTAACAAGCCACATGATTTAATGATACTGTGTACTGTCTATAAGAAGCCACAAGATTTAACGATACTAACAATCCACAAAATTTAACGATACTATGTACTGTCTGTAAGAAGACACAGGATTTAAAGATAATGTGTTTTATCACGAAAAAGCTAAAAGATTTAACGATAATGTGTACTATCAATAAGTAGACACAAGATTTAACAATACTGTGTACTATCAATAAGAAGACACAAGATTTAACAATACTGTGAACTGTCAAGAAGAAGACACAAGATTTAACAATTCTGAGTACTGTCAATAGGAATACACAAGATTTAACGATACTTTGTACTGTCAATAAGAAGACAAAAGATTTAACAATACTGTGTACTATCAATAAGAATGTGAACTATCACAAACAAGGCAAAACATTTAACGATAATGTGTACTGTGTATAAAAAGCCAGAAGATTTAACGAAACTGTGTACTGTCATTAAAAAGCCACAAGATTTAACGATACTAACAAGCCACATGATTTAACGATACTGTGTACTGTCTACAAGAAGCCACAAGATATAACGATACTGTGTACTATCAAAAACAAGCGTATCGTTAAATCTCGTTTGTTCTTATAGACAGTAC
>NW_013744187.1:0-1021 GCF_000517525.1 Limulus polyphemus
GTATAGAATAAATTGTTCTTGCCACTTATGGAAATTTTGTATTCCTCGTGAACTGAGAATGTTTTGGAGCATAGCTGTGTAGGTTTGATGCTGATTGTTTGATGTTTAGAATATTATTCTTGATTGGAACTCTGGAACTGTTTACTTTATTGAAATATTAAGATTATTCTAGAAGTATGCTACAATGCTGGTTGTTTGAAAGTTTTTCAGAAAAGTTGTTTTTTGTGTATTCAAATATTCTAGAGAAGGTAGTATACAATGTAGCCATAGAAAACCAAAAGTATCTGTTTGGAAAGATTTTTTTACATACCAACAAGATGATAAAACAATCTAAATACAGGTATACTTCATTTTAGTATGTGACACCTGGATTCCATGTTAAAACAGTTGTTAAACTCTTACAGTACTTATCTCGTGTTACGTATTGAGAATTTGAAATAACCCGAAGCCACGTTAAATAATTTAATGTTTAATAGTTGAACTGTACTTTGGATTTAGTGTTTAGAAATATGCTGATATTTTATTTAATTTACGCTGTTTGCCAACAAGATTGATTCACACCGTTTTTGTTTTGAAACAAATACGTTTTAATGTGTATATACAATAGTATAATTTACAATAGCAACTATTATGATTAATTATTACAAACCAAGTTTCATAAACAGAAATTTGACTAACTTACAAATACCTTAAAATCATCTTCCTAGTTCAGAGTCTTCTTGACATCCAGCAGATTGTATGTACATATAATTGGTGGGAAGCTAACTAGCTTTGTCAGGCACTGAATTGTTGGACCGTTGAAGTAAGATGACATTGTCATGAGAATTCACTGACGGTCGAAATTTATAACTGTTCCTGATCAAATGTCGTATATTTTTCGGTTGACAAGGGTTAGCAAAATCACAGTTTATAGCTTACACGGTTATAACGGTTTCATAGTAGACTTTTCTCTTCTCTGTTGTTTTTTGGTGCATCGCCTTTTATAGGATTTTCTCAACAATACTGAACTACCGTATTTTAT
>NW_013744188.1:0-2226 GCF_000517525.1 Limulus polyphemus
TGGGTTTCTAAATGGTAGTTGATCCGTTCTCTATTGGGGCTTCTAAATGGTTGTTGATCCGTTCTCTATTGGGGCTTCTAAATGGTTGTTGATCCGTTCTCTATTGGGGCTTCTAAATGGTTGTTGATCCGTTCTCTACTGCGGCTTCTAAATGAATAGTTTTCGTTTTAGATTATTTCTAAACATTGATATCTCCTTTTACTGTTGGACTTTTCTGCTTGTGTTTTCAAATATATTTTTCCTGCTGATTATTCTACGTGATTGTGATAATTAACTTCCTGCTTAAGGTTGTTGTTTTTTGGGGGGGTTTGGGGAGGGGGTTCGTTGCCATTGCTTTCAAGTGACTGATATTTTTCGTTACTACTTTCATATAATTGATTATATTTTCTGTTCGTGCTTCCAACTATTTCATATTTTGTTCGTTGGCTCTTTTAAGTGATTATTTTTTTATTCTCTGTCTTTTCAAACTTTGCAATTAACGTTGCCACTCAATGCACACGGAACATAAAAGTTATAGTGAGTTGAAAGTTATTTTTTAAAAAAATGATTACGCATAATATGAACTAAACTGCTCCAGTCGTTATGGGAATGAAAAAATATAATTATTTTATTAAACTTGTAGTTAGGATGCTCGACTCGCATCCTGCGGGTCGCGGGTTCGAATCTCATCACTGAACATGCTCGCCCTTTCAGCCGTAGGGGCCATTATAATGTAACGATCAATCCCACTTTTCGTTGATAAATAGTAGCCCAGAAGTTGGCAATAGGTGGTGTTAAGTAGCTTTCTTTCCTCTTGTCTATTAATTTTAAATTATGTACAGAGAGCGCAGATATCCCTTGAGTAACTTTGCGTGGAATTCAACAAACAAACAATAAAACTTGCTAACATTAAAAAAGTGGCAGTGGCCATTTTGTGGATTGTTAATTTTGTAAACTAAGCATATTCCAAGTCCTCAGAAGTAAAATTTAGTTAAAGAGAAGAAAGATCTATTGGAATACATTATTAATGTATTCGTAAGCCCAAGTGGTGATCGAGCCTTAGTTCGGTACTAATGTTGTAAGATTTTGGGACTAATGTCAAAAGTTTTTCAGATTTATCTAGATGAAATATTTCACTAGAGTAGTATTTACGGGTCATCTTTGTAGTATAGCCTGAGTCTACAGTAAAATTTGCTATAAAAGTGTAGAATATTTGTAATATGGCGCACAACCAAGACAGTTGCAAACTTCTTGCTTGGATTCATAGATTGGAGTCAGTCTCTCACTGTCGCTGTCTTAGTGGAGACTTCATATCTACATGTTATATGACCATTAATTTCTGCTTCTTAGAGCGCGTTTTCCTAGTTTCAGTTTTAAACATGCTTTCTTTATTTGCTGGAATACCATTCTCGACCACAGACTCGAACGTGCGACCATTAAAAAAAAAAGATTGATGTAGATCTCTCCCATTGCAATCCCTTCAGTCTAAGCTCAATTAACCTCTAAAAAGTTATAAAACTGAATGACATGCATTGAACCTTATAAAGCATCTTTTGCGCTACAACCGGTCTTAGGACTTCTCTTGTCATCCAGTCTTATCAACACCCAGATGTCAGATCTAAAGTGTTGAACCAATGGGAACCTTCCAGTGTGTCCAAATATTCATCTGTTAATCAAAAATGTTATTGTACCTTCCATCTTTTTGATAACCACTATGGAGATGGCCAGTTTTATGGTGTCACAATCAAGCCTGACTTCAACAATTTCAGCACTATGTCTGTAGGTTTATAACACTAAACCAAGGGTTTCGATAGCCCATTATGTTACTTTGTGCTTAACGACAAACAAACATGAATAATCAAAACAGGACAATATAATTCATAATGGAGAAAAACACCACATCGTATCCTTCCTAGACGTCTCACTTCACAAAGATCTTGTTTCTTCAGAAATCAAAACCTCTATATATAAAAAAAGACGCTCACACTGACACATTTGAACTTTTTATCGAGATGTTCACGTTCTGTGAAGACGAGGATAAGCAGAGCAATGAGTCGTATAGTACTGAATACTTGGAAGCCTAGCTTACAGAACCAGAAACTATCTTCTTTTGGAACGGTTATCCATAACAATGATCTAACAAACAGAACAGCCAGTAAACAGTGATTTTTTACCTCGTACATCCGGTCTGGTGGATAAGCTAAGACAAGTCATTAGTACGTTTAACATGAAAGTCATATTTAAAAA
>NW_013744189.1:0-5783 GCF_000517525.1 Limulus polyphemus
ACAAACTTCATATGTACTTTTGCATAAGTGAATCATTTTCATTGAAATCGGGTCACTTTTTGTTATGCTTAAAATGTTGAAAACCACTGACTATAGATTTCTCTAGACCAAACATCGTTCTAGAACCCACGAGAAACACACCGCTAGTATATAAACGGTTAACAGGCCGCATGGCGTGTCATTTCTGAATAGTATTTGTTTGTGCGTGCACTTTGACATTATTATTTTTTCAATATTATTTATTCGTCGCTATGGCAACAAGAGGTTGTGTAAATGACCAAAACATGCTGTATAATATTTGTGGTGAACGAAATAATAATTTGATCTAACTAAGAGTTTTTCTTCTTCCCGATTTGTAAAAAAATCCTTACGTGATAGAAAAAAACATCATTTTCAAAATCTGTGTAGCTGAATTATGGAAAATCCAAAAAATCTTTTATGAAGTATAATTTCGCATGCCTGTGTAATCAAATTATATGCGAAATAGGATAGACTATAAACAAATGTATGTATCTCCCCATAGACCTAATGAACCTCCATACCAATTTTCGTGAAGATCCATCCACACCCTGCGAAGTAGTTACATGGACATACAACAGACAGTAATATTATATTTACGTAGATTTAATTTCTGTAGTGCATGCTGGTGTGTAAAATACATTTTAATACAAGTAATAAACAAGTAATAAAATAATATATGAAGCTATGCATGTGAATGAAAGAAATCCAAAAAATTAACAGAAGCAAAGGATGGCACACACAACTATTCGAACACATCACATTCAGCATCCTTAATATTATAACCTTTAGATTAACATATTTGTAGTCTCAATAATAAAGTGTGTCACTGCAGTTTTTAACACTGTTAGTAAATTTTGTACTCTTTCAGTTCAAAATTTTGTTTCTCAACATCTCAATTTTTTTGTTTAATTAGACACTCAACATTTAGCTTTACATCTACTTCGGAAGTGTTCTACTAAACCACAACTGACAGTACAAAGTTATAGATTCGATTATAATTTATTATTTAAACCATTTTAAGCTTTGTACTGTCAGTTACGGTTTGTGTTTTAGAAGAAGCTCCAGAAGAAGATGTAAGGCTAATCGTTGAGTGTCCAATTAAAAAAGAAAAATGTTAATATATTGTTACGACAGCAGAAGTCACGTAACGCTGGTGGCGTGCATGATGAGTTTCTCGAATGATCGAGGAAGTCCGTGTGTTTTGGAGATGCGCTCTTAGTTTGTATGTAAGCCTGGCAGGGGAAAGCCAGCGCGGCGGAATATACGAATGAAGAGAGAGCAGTAGTTACTTTGAGTTCCGTGTACTTTATGATTCTGTTAGTTTCTTACAACGCTAGAATCCGGGTTTCGATACCCATGGTGGGCAGAGCACAAATAGCCCATTGTGTAGCTTTGTGCTTAATTACAAACAAAACAAAACTTAACACGGTAACGATAAGTTCAGGTCCACTACATTCAATTTCACCTGACGTAACTTCACTAAAACAGGCCTTGACAATTCTTCTGAGTCTACTAATAACGCTAAGTGTCGCTAGTGTCGGATGAAATTGTGTAATCAATTCGAAGCTGACAAACAAACTATAATCGGCTGCTTTTAATACTTCAAAAGGCAAAATTAAAAATATGACTTTTAATAAGAAAATATTTTATGGTGTTCGTAAAATAAGTGCACTGACTGATGAAAACGTATTTACGTCGTCATAAGAATATTAAAAAGTATAGTACTTAAATATAACTGACGTAATGGATAATGAAATCGTCAGCACTAATAAAATTAGAACCCAATAGAAATACAGATTTATGTGACAAATGCGTTAGATTTGTGTTTTTAGCTAGTCCGCAAATCAAGGTTCGAATCTCACGGTAATTCCATTCGCGTGTATACGCGACCAGCAGTTGTTAGATAAGCAAGGGATTGATTTAGGCCTAATTACTACACCATTTCTTCAGTCTTAAAATTTTCCTTCAAACAAAAAATGTGAACCCCCCCCCCCCGTTGGAAAATGAAGCAGTTTGAGAAAGAATCTTTAGTTAAACCATTTACATATTTCCGACTCCAGCTTTTCGCAACACATATGGCCAGAAATATAAAATAAATCTGCAATTAGATTAGTAGCCAGCATTAACTTGGAGGGCACCCATCTCTCGATAGTGCCGGCTTGAAGCTACAACTCCGAAATTCACAAATATCAAGTGAGCACAAACAGTGCGTCATCAGATATTTAACTTTTAAATATAAATTATAACAACTAAAACCCAGACTATATGTTATTAAAAAAATTAAGTGATCAAAACAACTCATTCCATACAGGCTTCAACTTTGACGGGACATTAGATATTACGATGTTCCATTTAGTTTGAAGTAAATAGGTAAGAAAAGACTTGCGTATTTTTATTATATAATGTAAAGTAAAACATCCTTGACTTTTACTATGTAATGATGATCTGCTAATAAAACACAGTGTGGTAGTGTATGTAACTGCGACCGTAAATGGTTAACTAATTGGCAGCGAACCTTCTTGCTGGCTATCCTACTTATGTATTACATAGTAATTTTTTATATAACTTAGCACGATGGTATCTTGTTTCAACCCGAAATAATCGGGTCAGTTTATGTCTGACAAGAATGTTAAGCCGAAAGTGCTGAGCGTGTTCCGTAGCACATCGCGACTCGAACCATGGACCTTGCTTGGGTATTTTCTTATATTCAAAATGATTTCTTACAAGTAAAATTTCAAGTCTTATTTCGTTTTGGAATTTGATTTGTACTATTGTTAATGTTATTCTTTGCTGGTATTATATAAATCAAGACAGATATTACGAACGTAGTTCCAGGTTGTTTTTTTAAGTAAACATAAAATGTTATTTTACCATTGTTATATCCAACTACATTACAGTTATTATTATATATCCAGATTAAAAGCTTTTCCTTGTTATTGTTTAGTTGTATAACATAAAACAATAATTATGAAACAAGTCAATCAAGTTATTTAACGTTTATACAATAAAAAAATAAACAATACTGTAGATGTTTAAGTTAACTTTAAGTGGAATGGTTTAAGAACATTTGTTAACATTCTGTATAAAGGTTACGATAGAAATTTGTTAATTCTGTGTCTAACGTTTGGTAGGTAAATATTATACTATTAAACCCTACAACGTTTTCTTAATTAAACTGTATGCAAATAATTTTAAAACCTTATAATAACTTTTTAGGTTGAGTTGCTTGGAATACCTGAAAGCTATATCATCTATTTAGTTATGTTTTCGTTTTAAAACATTCTTCAGTTTTGAAATATTTAACTTTCGTTAGCCTAACAAAACGTTCTTCAGCTTGAAATTTCTTAACTCCGGTTAACGCACAAAACGTTATCCATTTTGTAAAACTTTTAACTTAGGTGAAGCTAGCAAAAAATTCTTCAGCTCTAAAACTAATTTAACAAAACTTTTTTCAGTTTGAAGTTTATTAACTCGGTATAACCATAAAAAACGTTATTATATTTTGGAAACCTTTAACTTTGGTTAACCTTATAAAATGTTCTTCGGTTTGAAAAACTTTAATTCAGGTTAACCTAACAATACGTTTTTCACGTTGAAACCTTTTGAAGCATGATGAACCCAACTAAACATTCGAAGTTTTCTTGTGTTTATGTAGCAAGTATAATAATTAGTTATTTGATAAAATTAAGCATCATTTTATACAATAGATGTGACTCATAATCACCCAGAGTAAACATCCTTACCATTCGTACATCTTCTGGACTTTTCACTATTGCACAAATATCATCTCTTGACATCTCATCGAACAGAGATGCTAACTTCATTCTGACAGAAGACATCTGTTTTATTTCGTTAATACATTTTATACCCAGTTAAACTGTTTTTGTAGCTATTATATTCTGGAACTTATATGTGTTTCATGACCTCACTTAATCTTCACTAATTACGACCTTAAAGATAAAGTCACCACCAGTCATCCGATCGTTAGGGCTCACGTTTTAACACTAGATCGCACATTTCTTTCGTCAATAACTAAATACGACGACAACTTCCCCGCGTCTATTTGAAGTACTGTAAAATAAATTAAGGTATATAAAGTAATTAAGCTAATCTGCCAGTGTTTTAGCACAAAACTACACAATGGGCAATCTGCACTCTGTGCACTGCGGGAAGCGAATCTCGGAATTTAGTGTTGTAAGTCTGTCAACTTATTGTTCTAATTTAAGTCTGTCAACTAATTTAAAAAATAAATTAAAACCTTCACTCTAATCTATTAACTTATATAAATAACTAATTCTCTTAGTAAACATCGAAATGAAAATCTACTTTTTATTTTTAAGTCAGTTAATTTTTATGCCCAATACCGTTCTTTTGAGAATTTCGTCCCACAAACATTTCAACACCAGAAGCTATTTTTCACTTTACTTATGAATATAATTTTACATTCATTCTATTAACCGTCACCAGGTGAAGGGACTGAAGTTGGCACAAACAATTGTATTTAGGAAGTGAACCAGCTTTACCAAAAAGCACTTTGTTTGTTGTTTGAACTGAAGGGAAGGTTAAGGCCCATTTTGTGGTACCTTCAACCTCAGCAAGCCCCCCTTCCCCACATGTGAAAGTGAACAGTAATTTATTGCGATACCTTTTATTAAGCTGTTTGAATTAGTTTTGTTCTTTTCTGATTTTCTACTTCCCATTTTCCAAGTTGTGAAATACTCTTATCCCACTTGTTTTTTATTTTAAGTTAGTTTATCTATTAAAACGTTGTTTCACAAAGAATTGTTTTAATTTGCCCATGCTTACGAATTTAGATGTATACTAAAAATGGAAGCTTCTATCGAACATGAATTAAAATTAAACATCAATACCCATTGTAATCTGGAAATATTTATTATAATTTGTTGGGTGTGATTTTTAGCATAAGGTTAATAACCTAAGCTAAAACAAAGGATAATAACAATCAACAAAATAATCCTAACAATAAGCGTCCTCCAACCTGTACTGAAAGGGCCAAATAATGAAACAATTATCAACAAAGTTGAAATAGCTTAATGATAAAACAGTGTAAGAACAGAATAATCAACTGGTCATTGTTGACCAGCAGTAAATATTTGTATAATACCTCACATTAGCCAATTAGTAAAAATTTGGCTAATGTGAGGTATTATACCAATGTTTACTACTTGGTTAACGTGAGGTATTATACAAATGTTTACTACTTGTTTAACGTGAGGTATTATACAAATGTTTACTACTTGTTTAACGAGAGATATTATACCAATGTTTACTACTTGATTAACGTGAGGGATTATACAAATGTTTACAACTTGGTTAACGTGAGGTATTATACAAATGTTTACTACTTGCTTAACGTGAGGTATTATACAAATGTTTACTACTTGTTAACGAAGAGATATTATACCAATGTTCAACACTTGATTAACGAGAGGTATTATACCAATGTTTGCTACTTGGTTAACGTGAGATATTATACCAATGTCTACTACTTCCTTAACGAGAGATATTATACAAATGTTTACTACTTGGTTAAAGTGAGGTATTATACCAATGTTTACTACTTGGGTAAAGTGAGGTATTATACCAATGTTTACTACTTGCTTAACGAGAGATATTATACAAATGTTTACTACTTGGGTAAAGTGAGGTATTATACCAATGTTTACTACTTAGTTAAAGTGAGGTATTATACCAATTTTCACTACTTGATTAACATGAGGTATTATACCAATGTTTACTAC
>NW_013744190.1:0-744 GCF_000517525.1 Limulus polyphemus
CACATTTACAATAAGTTATATACTTAACTATGGTGCACTAAAGTCTATACTTCAGTTGTGTCACATCTTGAGAAATTAAACAACAATAAATGTTATACAAGACACACATTTACAATAAGTTATATACTTAGCTATAGTGCCCAAAAGTCTATAGTTCAGTTGTGTCACATCTTGAGAAATTAAACATAACAATAAATTTTATCCAAGATATTGTTTACTTGGAACCCTCCGTAATTTCCAAATGAAGTAGTTTCTTGAAAGAAGCCGGAGCAAATTTTAAACAAACCATGTTAGCCTTAAGATAACTAGACTAGCTTAGATTAATATGTTCTAAGTGGGACATCGATCAATTTACGGAAAAATTATGCTAAAATCCGGGCTTCTCTTCCCGCGGTGTACAGAGTGCAGATAGTCCAATGTGTAGCTTTTCACGAAGAAATCAACAAGAACAATAGGTTAACATATTTCAGTTACAGCATCTCTAAAAATGTCATTCTCGTTATAATGTTCACGTCCTCAGGTCAAATTTATTTTTCTAGTTATGTTTGTCACGAACTTAACTGCAGTTGTGCAAATAATTAAAGTGTGCAATAAAGAATAAGATTAGATTATGCACGTTTCTCTGGTAATAACCCTAAACTTTTGTAATATTGATGAAAGTATCGTTCCAACATTTAAAACACATGTGCACACTACTTTATGTAATAGTTAGTTAAGTAAAAAAAAAGGAAGTGAGATTGTACT
>NW_013744191.1:0-2226 GCF_000517525.1 Limulus polyphemus
GAACTTTGGTTGCCAGTTGATTTGTTAACAGGACGTCCACCTTATGAAGAGTTGCTTGAAAATGTATCAGAATTCGTGAAAGTGTTATCAGAAAGAATGGATAATATTCACCATCAAGTGCATTCAAAATTGAAAACGTCTGCTGATCTTATGATAAGAGATCTACTGAAGTTAGTTTTGTACCAGGAGACAAGGTGTGGGTGTATAATCCCAGGAAGACCAAAGGAAAGTCTCATATGACATAGTGAATCGTCTCTCAGCTGTGACTTTCCGGATAAAATGTGGGCCACGAGGTTAGCCAAAGGTGGTGCATGCCAACAGGCTTTGGCATTATCACAGTCCAGGACATTTCAGTTGGAATGAAGTGAACAATGGAACAAAAGATGCCGCTGAAGACGTGTCACATGGAAAGGCCACTGTCGAAGAAGAAACTACTCGGTTTTGAGAAGGGAAACTGTGAAGCCCTTCATGAAGTTACTACCACTGAGGTGACCATTACCGATGATAGGACAACTCCTGATGGAGCAGATGAACCTCACGTGAAGATGAAGCCAGTACAAAATAAGATACGTCCTATAAAATTAAGAGACTTTGTTGAATTTTAATTTTGTGTTTGTAAATTCTGTACATTTAACTAAGTTATTTTTTATTAGTTTAATGTAAGTGGCTATTGTTCGGGATGAACAATACTAAGGAAGGGGCAGTGTTACGATGAGACTTAGGTAGTATTTTATCAATCTGTTTTATAATCCATGTACACCACAAGTGACTGGCTTCTCATTCAAAACACAAGTTTCAAAACTAGGGATATAACAGATATTTATTCTGCATGCTTGAAAGATTACTCTAGCTATGTGACTTTGAACAATACTGGATGACATAACTATCAAAATGGTTTACAAATTATGTAAGTACACCTAGTAGGCTATACTTCATTAGTTCCAGGTTTACAGTTGTGATATCGTGAGATGTTATATTGTAACATTATTTTAGGCCTGAGTAAGGCGGTAATTAATTCTTTATGTTATTGTCATTAAGTGGGTAATGAGTCACAAAACAAATAATCAAAACATTTCAGAGGTGGGGGCGCCAAAAGTGTCTTTGCCCCCGGGTGCTGAGAACCCTTGCTACGCCACTGCACAGATCACACATGTGTGAAGAATACAGCACCAGCCACAGTAAACAGCTTAAGATCAGGCACAGAGCTGATGTGTGTGAAGAGAAGGAGATCAGTCATACCTCAGAGCATGTGAAGAGAATAGTATCAGACAAAGGGCAGACATATGTGAACAGAATGAGACCAACTATAGTTGAAATACGTGAAAGAGCGTGAGATCAGACAGTTTTGGGGATTAGACCATTAGCCAAAGGTCTGACACATGTGAGGAGAATAGGATGAGCTAAAGGTCGGAATTGGTTTAAAAAAATGGGATGAGCGACAGTTCAGACCCGTGTGAAAAGAATGGGATAAATTCTAGGTCAGAAATATGTGAATAGAATAAGTAAAGTTAATGGGTTTATTTACAGGTTAAACTCATGCGAAGAATGGCCATACATTAGACACATGTGACGAGAATGGGATCGGCCATACATTAAACATGTGTGACGAGATTAGAATCAGAAACGTGAAGAGATCAGGTTCAGCAACAGGTCAAGCACATATAAAAAGAATGTAAAAATCATTAGAAATTAAGCAAAGCTGGTCGATATGTTTCCCGTGGGAACACAAGTAAAACTGAAACTACACGTTGTCTATTGAGATAAAAAAGAAAGTAGAAAAATACGCCATTTTCAAGGCGACACTGTTGGTTTTCTATTGGTTATACATAATATAGGATTAAAAGTCAGAGAAAACTATTTAAAAGTCTGAAAGGGGGGTTAACAGATGGGCGTAGCAAAAGGGGTCTGATTTTCTATTTGATAGCTCTGTAACTAATTAAAATTGAATGTTATAAATATTTTACTTTGCCTGAACGATGACAATATTATACTGCCCCCCGGAAAACATTTTTCGAAATATTCAACTTCTTAAAGACTTATTCCCAGATCCTAAATGAATAAATGTGTGAAGGACCTAAAGTGCCAAATATACGCACCACAGTGTACAAGATGCCATTTTATATATATCCTCAGTGATATATTTTGGACAAAATAAAAGAAGAAATAAGAGAAGCTCAGTAGTTTTCAATCTTAGTTGAGGAAATTAAAGACCTATCCGGAAAAAAA
>NW_013744192.1:0-2228 GCF_000517525.1 Limulus polyphemus
ATGAACACCAAGGTGTAACTCTAGTTACAGAATTTATAACCATCATACTCATCATTAGCCTTAATTGGTACAACTACTCCATAAACACCTAGGTGTAACTATAGTTACGGAATTTATTACCACCATACTTATGTTTAGCCTTACTTGGTACAACTACTCCATAAACTCCTAGGTGTAACTATAGTTTCCGAATTTATAACCACCATATTCATCTTTAGCCTTACTTGGTACAACTACTCCATGAACACCTACGTGTAACTCTAGTTACATAATTTATAACCACCATATTCATCTTTAGCTTTACTTGGTACAACTACTCCACGAACACTTAGGTGTAACTCTAGTTAAATAATTTATAACCACCATACTCATCTTTAGCCTTAGTTGGTACAACTACTTCATAAATACCTAGGTGTAAATATAGTTACTAAGTAAGGCTAAAGATGAGTATGGTGGTTATAAATTCGGTAACTAGAGTTACACCTAACTGTTCATGGAGTAGTTGTACGAAATAACGTTAAAGATGAGTATGATGGTTATAAATTCGGTAACTATAGTTACACCTAGCTGTTTATGGCGTAGTTGTTCCAAGTAAGGCTAAAGATGAGTATGGTTGTTCTAAATTCTGTAACTAGAGTTACACCTAAGTGTTGATGGAGTAGTTGTACCAAGTAAGGCTAAAAATGAATATGGTGGATATAATATCGGTAACTAGAGTTACACTAAGGTGTTTATGGAGTAGTTTTACCAAGTAAGGCTAAAGATGAGTATGGTGGTTATAAATTCTGTAACTAGAGTTAAACCTATGTGTTCATGGAGTGTTGTTACATGTAAGGCTAAAGATGAGTATGGTGGTTATAAATTCTGTAACTAGAGTTACACCTAAGTGTTCATGGAGTAGTTGTACCAAGTAGGGCTAAAGATGAGTATGGTGTTTAAAAATTTGGTAACTAGAGTTACACCTAGTTATTTATGGAGTAGTTATACTAAGTAAGGCTAAAGATGAGTATGGTGGTTATAAATTCGGTAACTAGAGTTACTAATAGCTTTTCATGGAGTAGTTGTACCAAGTAAGGCTAATGATAAGTATGGTGATAATAAATTCTGTAACTAGAGTTACACCTAGGTGTTCATGGAGTAATTGTACCAAGTAAGGCTAAAGATGAGTATGGTTATAAATTCGGAAACTAGAGTTACACATAGGTGTTCGTGGAGTAGTTGTACCAAGTAAGGCTAAAGATGAGATTGGGTATAAATTCGGAAACTAGAGTTACACATAGGTTTTCTTGGAGTAGTTGTACCAAGTAAGGCTAAAGATGAGTATGGTGGTTATAAATTCGATAACTAGAGTTACATCTAGGTGTTCGTGGTGTTGTTGTACCAAATAACGATAAAGATGATTATGGTGGTTATACATTCGGTAACTAGAGTTGCACTTAGGTATTCGTGGAGTAGTTGTACTAAGTAAGGATAAAGATGAGTATGATGGTTATAAATTCGGTAACTATAGTTACACGTAGGTGTTTATGGAGTAGTTGACCAAATAAGGCTAAAGATGAGTATGGTGGTTATAAATTCGGTAACTGGAGTTACACCTAGGTGTTCGTGGAGTTGTTGTACCAAATAACGCTAAAGATGAGTATGGTGGTTATAAATTCTGTAACTAGAGTTACACCTAGGTGTTCATGGAGTAGTTGTACCAAGTAAGGATAAAGATGAGTGTGGTGGTTATAAATTCCGTAACTATAGTTACACCTAGGTATTTACGAAGTAGTTATACCAATTAAAGCTAAAGATGAGTATGGTGGTTATAAATTCGGTAACTAGAGTTACACCTAGCTTTTCATGGAGTAGTTGTACCAAGTAAGGCTAAAGATGAGATTGGGTATAAATTCGGAAACTAGAGTTACACATAGGTTTTCTTAAAGTAGTTGTACCAAGTAAGGCTAAAAATGAGAATGGTGGTTATAAATTCGGTAACTAGAGTTACACCTAGCTTTTCATGGAGTTGTTGTACTAAGTAAGGCCAAAGGTGAATATGGTTATAAATTTGGAAACTAGAGTTACACATCGGTTTTCTTGGAGTAGTTGTAGCAAGTAAGGCTGAAGATGAGTATGGTGTTTATAAATTTTGTAACAAGAGTTACAGCTAGGTGTTCGTTGAGTTGTTGTACCAAATAACGCTAAAGATGAGTAAAGTTTTTATAAATTCGGTAACTAGAGTTACC
>NW_013744193.1:0-5181 GCF_000517525.1 Limulus polyphemus
TGTGTTAGCTCTGGATAATACAGGAACCAAGCAATATAAGGATGCCAGATTTACATTATGTTTGCTCTGGGTAATACAGTAACCAAGCAATATAAGGATGCCAGATATACATGATGTGTTATTATCTCTTCATAATACAAAAACCAACCAATATAAGGATGCCAGATATACATGATGTGTTATTATCTCTGGATAATACAGGAACCAAGCAATATAAGGTTGCCAGATGTACATGGGTTTCCGATATATCAGTGAAGAATGTTCAGAAGCTGTCTTTATTCTTTGCCTGCAGTCTATCATTGGAGTTATAATTCAATGTTTTATTGTAGGCATGATCTTTGCCAAGTTCTCTCGACCAAAAAAGCGCCAACAGACCATCATGTTCAGTCGAAATGCCATCATTTGCCTTCATGATAGCAAACTTTGTTTGATGTTCCGCGTTGGTTACATGCGAAAATCAACTATGATTGGTGCTCAAGTAAGCTTGCATTTAATAAAAAGAAAGATCACAGCAGAAGGGGAGATCATTCCGTACTACCGCTATATTCTAGAGGTGCAACACCACAGTGCTAACAACAGCATTCTTCTGTCGTGGCCAGTTGTGGTGGTCCATGAGATCAATCAAGATAGTCCACTATACACCATGTCAGCTGATGATTTTTTGAAGGACAAATTTGAAATAGTGGCTATCTTGGAGGGAATTTCAGAGTCGACTGATCAGTCCTTCCAAGCAAGAACCTCCTTTCTGTCCAACGAGATTCTTTGGGGTCACCGGTTCGAACAACTACTCACTTACAGAAAAGACACTAGCGACTTTCTAGTTGACTTTGGAAAATTCAACAACACCTATGAAGTCAAGATTCCCCTTTGTAGTGCTCAACACTTTTATGGGTTTCAAAAATCCTACAGCCTGGATCATGGAAACTATAACTTGGAGGAAAAAAAACAGGAGAAAATGACTTATGTGCGCAAAGACAACAGGTCCACCTGCTCGGTATAATTGGTTTGAAAAATCAGTAGGTAAGTAATTTTGTCTTACCTAAAAGTGTCATGTAAGGTTTGATTCATTATAAACCAGAATTCTTCATACTAAGTCCTTATTTTTTTAAAGGAGAAATTACATATTTCCCCTCTTGTCCGCGGGAGGTCGCCTTCAAGATATAAGGCTGTTTTTTGCTCTTCTTTTAAAACGTCTTTCTCCAAGATGTACAATCAGTGATTTCAAAATTGTTTCTCTATCATAAACATTATATGACAGTTAATGCGAACATTATGTGAATTAATGATATTTTATATTTTCAGGTTACATCAAGAAGACGTTAATTGGTGAGACGTAAATAAGTACGTTTTTCGATTTTTTTATACATTATGTGAATTTTCTAATGACCAATAGACTGCAGAAGCTGAATGTACAGAAGACAGGATCAATGAATGTGGAGAACGTTTTCAAACTATTTTTGTATGGAACATTTAAAATTATTTTAATATAAACAAGATTTTGTTTGGGCTCAACATATTTAATTTGCTAGACCAAAATACATGATAGAAAGCAAAGGGTTTCACAATATAGTGATGGTCTAGTCACATCCTTTGATGTTAATTAAAACATTTATATTGTATCAGTTGACAGACGAAAAGAGTTGTAACAGTTCTTCTTTCTTCAAAACTAAAACAAATAATTAACCCTGTATTATCTAGAGCTAACACATCATATAAATCTGGCATATCTATATTGCTTGGTTCCTGTATTATCAAGAGCTAACACATCATGTATATCTGGCAACCTTATATTGCATGGTTCCTATATTATCCAGAGATAATAACACATCATGTATATCTGACATCCTTATATTGGTTGGTTCCTGTATTATCCAGAGATAATAACACATCATATTGCTTGGTTACTGTATTATCCAGAGCTAACACATTATGTAAATTCGGCATCCTTGCATTGCTTGTTTCCTGTATTATCCAGAGCTAACACATCTTGTAAATCTGGCATCCTTATATCGTTTGGTACCTGTATTAGCCAGAGATAATAACACATCGTGTAAATTTGGCATCCTTATTTTGCTTGGATCCTGTATTATCCAAATCTAATACATCATTTAAATCCCGCATCGTTATATTGCTTGGTTCTTGTATTACCCAGCGCTAACACATCATGTAAATTTGGAATCCTTACCTTGCTTGGTCCCTGTATTATCCAGAGATGATAACACATCATGTATATCTGGCATACTTACATTGCTTGGATCCTGTATTATCCAGAGCTAACACAATATTTAAATTTGACATCCTTATATTGTTTGTTTCCTGTATAATCCAGAGCTAACACATCATGTAAATCTGGCATCCTTATATTGTTTGGTTCCTGTATTATCCAGAGATAATAACACATCGTGTAAATCTGGCATCCTTATATTGCTTGGTTCCTGTATTATCCAGAGCTAACACATTATACCCTATGGTGTGTTGAGTTTCGATAGAAAATAGGAACGCTGATGTAAAAGATTTAATGTTGTAAACGCAGGGTTCCCAGTTTTCATCATTCAAGTGTTCAAGGTCTCCATGGGAAAAGTTAATCAACCACCAGATGATGCCAAATCCTAACCAGGTAATGATGAAGCCCATTGCAAACACTAGTAGGTTCCATCTCCACTGAATATCAACTAGTGTTATAAAGAGATCCTGAAGGTAGCGCTGCCGTCTTTTGGACACGTGCTTATTAGCGACATTAGCAGTTCCATTCTTCAACACTAGGCGTCTTCTATGACGGCCTGGTATGATTCTTGTCTGTCTGTACCAAGACACCTGTCGGCTTTTATTGGCAACATCCGGGGGGAAAGTATGTTTGGTGAAGCCCTTGTGTGTCTCCACGCTTTCAAAGTCCTTGATTTGTTTTCAGATCTTCCTTGTTGTTGAATTGCAATATCTTGTAAAACGATATCCTGTTTCACTTCCATTTATTGCACATCGATTTATAACTCAGGAACTCGAAGAAAAACGTATTTTCTTACGTTTAATGCAAACAATGGGGAATCTACATACTTTAAATATATATATATATTTTACTTTAGATCTTTAGTGTACAAAGACTTAAGTTTCAAAATACAGCCGCTCACAGTTTTACTTGTTTGACGAAGATGTCTGTTTTCACTTTCTTCACCAGGATTTGCAAGAAGTTCATCTAATCACCGATTGTTTTCGTTTCTATAACCTACAGTAACAGAAAGAAACGCACAATAAAAACTGCCCTCTAGTGGTCTGTGGAGTCACAACGCTAGAAACCGGGTTTAAATACCCGTGGTGAGAAGAGCACAGATAACCATTTGTGTAGCTTGTGGTTCATTATAAACAAACAATAAAAACTATTTGGCCAAAGTTTAAAGACTGAATAAAATCTTAATGTTGGTTGTCGGATAAATAAAGTTTTTACTGTGCATTTTAATTAAAGAATGTTTTTCATTTTAAACATTCAGAGTTATAATTGTATGAGTTTTATATAATACATGGTTTTCAATGAGTTTTGTATTTACATTCATTCAAAAATGTAGTTTTATAACTTTTAATGAAAAGGTAAAGTAACCTAATAATACTGATTAACAGTTGTAGTAGTTTCAAAGATGGAAGAATTTAATAGATGACATAACAAATGACGGTAACATTGTTAACGTTTCGGGCCAAACCCTTCTTCAAAAGACATTAACCTCAAAAACATGAAAAAGCATTTAGGTCCGAAACGTCAACAACATTTGTTGTGTCATATATTCAATTCTTAAATTTTTATCAGTTGTAAATAATTTTTGTGCGTTCTAACCCAGTTTTTTTTTTTTAACAATTAGAGTAGACCAGTTCCTTGCTGTCTTTTAGCTAGATAGTAGTTCAGAATTCTCCAGTCGTTTTGAAATGAAACTTGTGAAATTTTTAGATTGAACAGTTATATTGTGGTTGAAAAACTATTGAAAAATTGAAAATGTTGTCAAAACGTTTCAAAACTTAGGTGGAATTTCATACAGATTTAAAGTCGACAACAAACACATACATACATATTGTTGCGTATCTGCTCGTTTGTTAATTTCCGGTATAAATTCTTCCCGAGGACAGCGATACAACTCCTTTCTTAATTAAAACTTGTTTATTCTTTCTCGATACACAGAATTTCCACAGCCACTTTAAACTTAACAACCTTTATAACACGCTAAAAATTACAGTGATTCACACACTTTACTTACGGTGCCTACTGTTCGCTTTACTCAATTATCTCTATCTTCAATCCATCTGCCTATCTCTGCAATTCTATCTTTTTCGCTGGCATTATATGCTGGGTTTATATACTAAAAATGAGGGCGCCTGGAACAAACAAGAGTTGCCAGGAAAATTCATGATCCTTCTAGAAATCGTCTCGTATGTTTGTTTCTGTTACTGAAACTATATATTGTCTCGTTTGTTTGTTTGTTATTGATACTATATATTGTCTCGTTTGTTTGTTTCTGTTATTGATACTATATATTGTCTCGTATATTTCTTTCTGTTACTGTAGATTATAGAAATTGTACATTGTCTCGTATATTTCTTTCTGTTACTGTAGATTATAGAAATTGTACATTGTCTCGTATATTTGTTTCTGTTACTGTAGGTTATAGAAATAATATATTGTCTCGTATATTTGTCTCTGTTACTGAAGGTTATAGAAACTATATATTGTCTCATATGTTTGTTTTTGTTACTGATACTATACATTCTCTGACATATTTGTTTCTGTTACTGTAGGCTACAGAAACTATATTGTCTCGTATATTTGTTTCTGTTACTGATACTATATATTGTCTCGTATGTTTCTTTCTGTTACTGATACTGTATATTGTCTCGTATGTTTTAAATCAATAAAAGTTGTGCATGCTTTTAAAACTTCCTTGATTGAATTTTCACCGTGAACATAAAACTACTTAGAATATTTATGTATTAAGCATCTATATTATAATTATATTATATTAATTAACTATTAAAAAATTATTAATTTTATATTAATTATTATATTAAATTTTACCTTTGGTGAAATTAAATGTGAATACTGTTGCGTCAGCGAAGTCACGTGACTAGTGTCACGCCCCTTGCTATCTGGAAGTATCTTGTACCTTCGTGAATTGTCGGGAGATTGCTAGATATAGGGTAGTCTTG
>NW_013744194.1:0-2214 GCF_000517525.1 Limulus polyphemus
ACTTATTTTGCGAGAAACTGGATTTCTAGGATAGTAAAAATGAGTCGAAGCAGGCTATCGAAGTACATAAAGTTTTTTGCTAACAATTTTTCTACTTATTGCCATCTACATTACGTGTTTACAGTTATGACTCAATAAAAACGATCGGTGTTCGACCCTGTTTTAATAATTCTTAAGTAACTAAAAATATAATAAAATTCAACTTGTTTATTTAACTGGTACAATACTTAACACAGAATTATATATCATAGTAAAATGTTGTTCTCTCTCTTCTGACAGGTCACTTTAAAGACATCGCTGGATACTACAATGGACTGTTTTACACCTTAGGCGGCTTCAGTATTGTGAGCGCAGCTTTGTGGACTGTGGAATTCTTTGTACAGAGGAAAAAACTTTCAAAATAATTAACTTGAAAGAAATCGGAAGTTTAAAAAGTTTCTTCTTTCTCATCACGTATCAAGTGTATAAAACATGTGTCTTCGTGTTCTGTAATCCAGGTAAATGTTAGGCGGAGTATATTCTAGAGGAAAGCCTTTCTTCTGCTGTAGAGAAAAAATAGTAATTATTGTTAGTTTGCTAAATTAGCTCAGAAATCATCAAAATTTCTTCAGTTATGAGAAATTTCTGTTCTAAAGTATTGTGTGTGTATAAAACAAGACTGTATATCAGTCAGTAATAGTTCTTCTGTATAAATAAACTTTACATCAGTCAGTAATATTTCTTCTCTATAAAAAACTTTACATCAGTCAGTAATATTTCTTCTCTATAAAAAAAACTTTACATCAGTCAGTAATATTTCTTCTCTATAAAAAACTTTACATCAGTCAGTAATATTTCTTCTCTATAAAAAAGATAATATGTCAGTCAGCAATATTTCTTACTTAATGCCATGAACACCATCTAGAATCTGAAGTATCAGTTCTTTATGTCCCCCGAGTGGACAGCGGTAAGTCTACGGACTTACAAAACTAGAATCCGTTTTTCGATTCCTCACAGTAGACACATCAGATAGCTGACTGTGGCTTTGCTATAAAATAAACAATAAGAAAAAAACATACTCGAATTGAACCTAGCTTATTGTCCCCTTATGGGACAGCAGTAAGTCTTCGGAATTAGAATGTTAAAATCAGGGGTTCGATTCCCCTCGGTGGACACAACAGTTAGCCCATTGTGGTTTTGTTATAACAAAGACATACACGTTTACTTCTTTAAGTTCAGGTGTTTATTATTATACACACTAGAAAGTGTTATGCGATTAGTATTATAATTATTTATTTAGTAAAACAGCCAACAAAAGTGTTTAATAAAGTATAAAAATTTTAACCCATACTTCACCCACTTTTCTTTGGTTATTTCGGGTTTGGAGTTCAGTTTCTATGGTTACGTGTGTGCAAGTAAAAGCCGAATTTTCTCGGCTAATGAGACCAACAATGACGAATACAATTTTTAAACGAAATCGGAAAACATTTATGACTGAGTGAGGACACAAACAACAATGAAAGCCAGTGTATGTAGCTAAATCTTAAAACTTCAGAAATTGTGTGTGGACATCAACAATGACGAATGTGATTGTCTAACTAAATCGGAAAACTTCTGTTGTGTATGGACATCAAAAATTATAAATATCATTGTTTAACTTAATCGGAAAATTTCTGTTGTTATGTATGGAGATTGAAGTAAGCAGAGTAACTGTTATATTCAGCCATTTAGAACATAATAGAAGTAGCGGTTTAAGATAATTTGATTTCTTGACACACTGCGTAACCTTCATATGCTTCTAAACTTGTTAGGATGTTTTTATTTATTCACGGTTTTATGAAAATAAAGTTATTTACTTTGTTATCTTGTTCATAGTCTGTTTTTTAATCCTGTAGATGAATTAGGTCATCAAGAAATTAATGTCGCCTTTTTTTAGATTAAAAACCTGAACAACTTATATATCAAAAGAAAACATTTATTAAATGAAATAGTCTCCATTCTTATCGATGATGCTTTTCCATCTTATAATCAAGTTGTTAATGCCCTGATTAAAGAAATAATTTGGCTTTGAAACAAAAACATATCGATGTCCTCTTTAACACCTTCCGCATGTACATACGTTTACCCATTAAGTATGGTGTTGCAGCGAACGGAAAAAGATAGGTTATCTGATGGTGCCATATCTGGAGAATATGGTGGGTGGGGGAGAACTTCCCAACCCAACTACATAATCTT
>NW_013744195.1:0-1205 GCF_000517525.1 Limulus polyphemus
CCCTCAAACTACTGCCATTAAGTAAGAATTATAAAGCACAAAAATCTCTGTGTCTCTGTTTGCCTGTCCGTTATTTAACTACTACTAGATCGCTGGGCCAATATCAACCAGACTTTGTGGAATAATAGTTTGGAACTAGGGGCATGTTAATGAGGGGTTCACAACCCCCTCCACCCCCAATTATTGCTGTTATTGAGCATTTATTATATTTGACCTTAAGTTAATGTTAACTACATTCATAGATGTTCTTACACTGAAAAAACAAAACCTTTATTAAATTTTCTATAATGCAACATACACACAATGCAGAGGGCACAAACTTTTTATATATCTCCGATAGTGCACTAGCACTCCGTGGAGGAAAGCAATGGAAAAAGAATGGCCATCACTACTGCAATAATACATAAACTAAGCTGAAGTTTCTACTCCAATATCCCACTATGAGGCTAATATGAAGAGTTATTTTTTTGAGTTATGCCAACTTCCTACTTTGACCTGTGACATTTCAACTTTGACCAATAAGACACTTCTGCAGTCAATTACCATCAATTAATTAATCATGTGAAACACTGTGGAAGGACAGTAAGAGCTGGGTGTTGAAAGTGGGTAACAGAAAGCACCCCTACTTCTTCCTACAAAGTCACCCTGACCATCACCATGTTTTAAGTATGTATATATTGAGTTTTTAAAGCTTATAAAAAACTTTTGATAAAGTAATAATGAATACTGTAATATGTTATATTATAAATAAACTGTGTGAAAATTAGGATTTTTCGTTATTTACCATAGGATCCACCCACACATTTTATTAAGACAAAGAATGGTATATCAGTTTGTGTGCATGTGTATATATCTGTTATGACATCAAGTTGACAACTAGGACAGACAATTACAAAACATAACATACAGATTATTCTTGTTCTAAGTTACCATTTTTATATGCAATTCCAAAATTGTATAAGAATCCCAATAATTTCAGATTCATTACCAAATCTTTAAATACAGTTACTAAATCTGTCTCTGTTATACTCAATAATATTCTAGATGTCGCATTTGAAAAATAAGAATACTGTTATCAAATAATCCGGATAATAATATTTGGATTATTAAAAAATAACATTCCACTTTTGGAATGTTTAAATAATTTAAATTCTTCAAAAACATCCAACTTGAAGAATTTAATCAGTGTATTCAATGATTTGTTT
>NW_013744196.1:0-1365 GCF_000517525.1 Limulus polyphemus
TTTCCGAAGTATACTGTAAGTGAAATATTAGAAGAGCAAGTATTACAGTATTCTTTCCGAAGTATACTGTAAGTGAAATATTAGAAGAGCAAGTATTACAGTATTCTTTCCGAAGTATACTGTAAGTGAAATATATAGTGAAATTGAACTCGTACTCACGTTCATGGATTTCCATCTCGTCGTTTCGTCATATCACAGAAGTAACAAACATAGATAACAATGAAAATATTATATCAAGAAAAGGCAAAAACTTACTAGATGCAAGCAGCGAAGAACGAAATAGAAATATAGATGATGTCAACGATATTTAAACTAAACACAAATTAAACATTTTAAAAGAAAAGGAGGTTTGTTTGTATTTGTTTGTTTGTAATTAAGCACAAAGCTACACAATGGGCTATCTGTGCTCTGCCCACCACGGGTATCGAAACCCGGATTCTAACGTTGTAAGTCCGCAGACATACCGCTGTGCTACTGGGGGGCAGAAAAGGACGAAAAGCGAATATTGTACTTTTAAAAGTTTGGAGAAAAAAGACAGTTACCTTATGGGGGATGTAGAAAGAAGACAGTTACCTTATGGGGGACGTATATAGTGAAATTTAAAACATATAAACGACTTACTAGGGATTAACATCTTTATAACCACGATTACACCCATCTTATTGGTTAGTCCAAACTTCAGCTTCCATTGTTGCGTTCTTTCCGCTTTAGAAATATTATACTAGGAATCGCATCCGGGGATTTTGTCCTTGAATTAATCGTCTAGACTTATGTTTATCCTGTTAAAAGAAATTCAGAAATAAGCATGAGGATAGTGGTCAGAATCAGAAATATGTTAGATAAAACTCTGTTAACAAACTCGGAAAATCTACACTAACAGAGATATGCTGGATAATTCTCTGTTGTAAGATATCCAGAAAAGTTACACTAATAGAGATACGTTGTATAACTCTGTTGTAAGATACCTGGAAAAGCTACATTAATAGAGACATGCTGAATAACATTCCGTTACAAAATATCTGAAAAATCTACATTAACAGTGATATGCTAAATAACATTCTGTTGTAACATCCCTGAAAATCTATAGTACAGAGATATGCTAAATAACAATCCCTTATAACATACCTACAACATATATTTTGAAAAATTTACAGTAACCAAGATATGTTTGATAATACTCTGTTGTAGTATACCTGGGAAATACACACTAACAAAGATACTCTGGATAACATTCAGTTGTACCATAGTTGGGAAAATATACAATAGAAAGATACTCTGGATAATGTTCAGCTGTAACATACTTGGAAAATACTCACTAACAAAGATACTCTGGATAATGTTCAGTTGTAACATAATTGGAAAATA
>NW_013744197.1:0-3284 GCF_000517525.1 Limulus polyphemus
TAGCCATCATATCTTATATAGATTAGTCTACTCAAAGTAAACCCACTTCTCTAGTGTTAGTAACATCTAATAATAGATCAGTATACTCAAACTAAACCCACTTCTCTAGTGTTAGTAACATCTAATAATAGATTAGTATACTTAAACTAAACCCACTTCTCTAGTGTTAGTAGCATCTAATAATAGATTAGTCTACTCAAACTAAACCCACTTCTCTAGTGTTAGTAACATCTAATAATAGAACAGTATACTTAAACTAAACTCACTTCTCTGGTGTTAATAACGTCTAATAATAGATTAGTCTAATCAAACTAAACCCACTTCTCTGGTGTTAATAACATCTAATAATAGATTAGTCTAATCAAACTTCTCTGGTGTTAATAACATTAAGTTATTGAGACATTCTATATCCAGTTTTAGCTGTTGTTAATAACATTAAATTATTGAGACATTCTATATCCAGTTTTAACTGGTGTTAATAACATTAAACTATTAAGATATTCTATATCCAGTTTTAACTGTTGTTAATAATATTAAATTATTGAGACATTCTATATCCAGTTTTAACTGGTGTTAATAACATTAAATTACTGAGACATTCTACATCCAGTTTTAACTGTTGGTAATAATATTAGTGCAATAAAACCTGTTTTCAGTATAAAACATCTCTTTAGGGGTGAATATAATAAATTGATTAACAATTCTAACCCCACATCAAGCTGGTACAATAGAGATTATTGTAATGGAACTTATCTGAAGTGGCCTGGCATGGCCAGGTGGTTAGGGCGCTCGACTCGCAATCTGTGGGTGACTGGTTCGAATCCTTATCCCACCAAACATGCTCGCTCTTTCAGCCGTGGATACGTTATAATGTAACGGTCAATCCCACTATTGATAAAAGAGTAGCCCAAGAGTTAGCAGTGGGTGGTGATGACTAGTTGCCTTCCCTTTAGTCTTATACTACTAAATTAGGGAAGTAGATAGCCCTCGTGTAGCTTTGCGCGAAATATCAAAACAAACAAATGTGTAGCTTTGCACAAATTCAAATCAAACAAACAAAGTTATTTGAAGTGTATATTGAAGTTTAATATTACGTTCAAATGTACTTTCATCGTGCACAAAATGTGCAACAAATCTTCCTTAACATAACATATCTTTTTACACCGGTCATTCAATTTACTGTTAAAACCGGTGCACGTTTGCTTGTTTTTGTACTCAATATTTGAAATAAAATTTTTAGGGACTAACGTGCTAATTTCTGAGAGACGAATTTGATATATTTACATCTAAGTAAAACCCGATTTATTGGAAAATAGGTACGAAATAAAAGTTATCATATCAGACAGACCACTGAATATTAAATATGATCACGTAATAGGATTATTAACAGACTTATTTACGGATATGATGGTCAAGCTTACTTAAATTTATCTCCACACGTACAGTTTAATTTTAAAAAAGTAAATAATATTTTGAGTATTAAGAAACTGTGTTTATAAAGTGTGAAGAACACCAAAGAATGTTGTAGATAAATTAGTTGTTAACTGTATGATTCGTGTAATGTTTTACAGAAAACGTTTTAACTACTGCTGGGTAGATTGTAAAATTTTTAACTTTTTTTTGTCGTCTACGTTTGGTTAGTCAATACACACTTTTATTTATGTAGACCAAATGTGTTCAGTTTTTTTTTCAGATAACATATTTTTAAACTAACTTGAGACTTTCAGAATATTTTCCAAGACAGCGATAACAAGGAGTGACAAGTAGCGACTATTTGTTAAAAAGAAATGTCTTACAGAATTACAATCAAAGAACGGTTTTCTATTTATGTGTGCCATGATGTACTTATAGATTCCCGGGAGCGATCGCGTGCATAGAATGACAAGAGAGCGAGCAACGTTTGGTAAATCGTGATATAAAATATGATGGCTAGGCTTGGTCAATCGTGATATAAGATATGATGGCTAGGCTTAGTCAATCGTGATATAAGATATGATGGCTAGGCTTGGTCAATCATGATATAAGATATGATGGTTAGGCTTGGTCAATCGTGATATAAGATATGATGGCTAGGCTTGGTCAATCGTGATATAAGATATGATGGCTAAGAGTGGTCAATCGTGATATAAGATATGATGGCTAGACTTGGTCAATCGTGATATAAGATATGATGGTTAGGCTTGGTCAATCGTGATGTAGAATATGATGGCTAGGCTTGGTCAATCGTGATTATTAGATGTTACTAACACTAGAGAAGTGGGTTTAGTTTGAGTAGACTAATCTATTATTAGATGTTACTAACACTAGAGAAGTGGGTTTAGTTTGAGTAGACTAATCTATTATTAGATGTTACTAACACTAGAGAAGTGGGTTTAGTTTGATTAGACTAATCTATTATTAGATACTACTAACACTAGAGAAGTGGGTTTACTTTGAGTAGACTAATCTATTATTAGATGCATTTCGTCAAATTATTCCAACCCATCATTAGAGTGTGTGCCTATATGAAAAACGTTTCTCCAGACCGATCTATTCTTGAATACTTGGAGTCGTATATAGTTCCTTATGAATTTAACTACACCATTATCAAGGTGACTTGACATTGAAATAATTTTTATTAGACAACTTCATCATCATCAGATAGATGAAAGTCTAAAACCTCTCATCATCTTAAAGTGATCATCGGCAGCAGAGAAGGAATGCTCATAACAATTATATTTCATAAAACTAATCTCTAGCTCGCCAGCAACACGTAGATTTGCGATGCCTAATTTAATTAACTACATCATAATTTTAAAAAGTATATTTATGTCTAAGAAGCAATTTTATTTTTTCTTCGTGGATGCCAATACGGAGTGTCTTATCCAACCAACATCACCATCTACGTATAGCTTCCTTTATATGTAACGTACAATTTGTTAAGCTAACATTTCATCGTCAGTATGCACGTGAGGGTTTTAGAAAGTATTTATTGTTTATTTCTGTATTTAGGAACGAAGAATTTGACGTATTTGCTTCCGAAAAGTCCAGATTTAAAGTAGCTGTTTCCAAAAAGTCCAGATTTGAAGTAGCTGTTTCCAAAAAAGTCCAGATTTTTTTCTTGAAGTGCATTTTTGTTCTGTTTTTAATTGCTTAGACATGCAGTCATAACACGCTCGATAGAGTACACTGTGACATAAGTATAGGCAGTTGTCAGTTAATATTTATAATTGGCTCCAAGTTTAGCATCATATTTTTATCTGCACAACTTCACCTTCTTGTAGTTAATATTTTACGTGATGAAA
>NW_013744198.1:0-2587 GCF_000517525.1 Limulus polyphemus
CGGAGATATCGTCTTGAAGTCAGACAGAAGGAGTAGTAGTAAACAGGAAACTGTCTACAGGTCGGAGATATCGTCTTGAAGCCAGGCAGAAGGAGTAGTAGTAAACAGGAAACTGTCTACAGGTCGGAGATATCGTCTTGAAGTCAGACAGAATGAGTAGTAGTAAACAGGAAACTGTCTACAGGTAGGAAATATCGTCTTGAAGCCAGACAGAAGGAGTAGTAGTAAACAGGCAAGACGATATCTCCGACCTGTAGACAGTTTCCTTCTGTCTGGCTTCAAGACGATATATCCGACCTGTAGACAGTTTCCTGTTTACTACTACTCCTTCTGTCTGGCTTGGAGTAGTAGTAAACAGGAAACTGTCTACAGGTCGGATATAGCGTCTTGAAGCCAGACAGAAGGAGTAGTAGTAAAGAGAAAACTGTCTATTTGTTCGTTGGATTTTGCACAAATATAAACGAGGGCTAGTCAACCCAACCACTGTTAACTCTTTGGTTACCTTTGCCGCACCGAATAGTGAGACTTAACCGTCACTCTTATAACGCAGGGGCAGCTCGGCTCCGTGGCTTCGCTCGTGGGTTCGAGTTGGAGACTTGCTGTTGTGACCGTGACCCCACTTGTTCCAGTATACCAAGCTGGGGGTTAACCTGCGAATGAACTGACATCCCATTCAGGAGGTCACCATTCTAATCCGCTTGTGCCACTTGAAACCGGGGTTTCCAAGTACCGGCTCTATGTGCCATGCAAAGGCACGGTAAGGTTTGTTTTGTTTGTTTGTTTTGAATTTCGCGCAAAGCTACACGAGGACTATCTTCGCTAGCCGTCCCTAATTTAGCAGTGTAAGACTAGAGGGAAGGCAGCTAGTCATCACCACCCACCGCCAACTCTTGGGCTAATCTTTTACCAACGAATAGTGGGATTGACCGTCACATTATAACGCCCCCACGGCTGAAAGGGCGAGCATGTTTGGTGTGACAGGGATTCGAACCCTCAGATTGCGAGTCGAGTGCCTTAACCACCTGGCCATGCCGGGCCTGGCACGGTAAGGATTTAACTTATAACGCACCAATGCCCCCAAGTATGGTTACTTAAACTACGAGATTTTACCACTGACATTCATTCAAGAAAGTTGACTTTAACTGTTATATTGACATTAATAGTGTAGGCTTAACATCCCGTATGTTAAGCCTACACTTGTACTTGTTACAGATCAACCGCTTCAGGTGATATATCGCATCTAAAATAACTACAAACTACGTTTAAAACTAGGAAGCGATAAGAAGGAAACAAAAGTATACACTTTAAACGCTTACAGTTTAATTCTGTACTCTGGTACCACAGAAATAGGCAGCAATTAAATACCATTAGTTTTAGTCTAGTTTAAGGTTTTGTAAAAATTATAAAGCTCTAATATCGTATACGTTTCATGACGTAGAGAAGACGGAATGTCATAGATAAAGATGACGTTTCGATAATAAACTCTAAAGGTCGAGTTTCTTGTAGATCAAAGATCCTTCTTTATAACACTTAAATAGAGATTCAAAGGTTGATCTATTTCTTTTCCTTCCCTTTTTTTTTGAAGAAGATAACCCGAGATTTATACATTGTTGAAAGCATTGAAGCTATTCTCCTTGGTGTTAAATTGTGATTTCCCCTATCTGTTGGCTTCTTTACTGTGCACGTGACCGTCTGAGTTTCCGTATTTGATCAGGAAGTCCTTTTTTTTATATATTGTGGATAAGCGAACAGTAACCAGTACGTAATGGCGTTAAGATAGCCAAGTTGACGGAGCGTGCAAGGTTTGTGCACCCCCCACCACCCCCAGAAGATTGCCCTACACATCTTCCGTGTCTAGAAACGAGTAGAACACCGTACCCAAAGGGAAACAGTTCACGACCCTCAGATCTGGATCGGATCGGATACTGGTCGAGATATATCAACAAGGGTTGACAGAGTAAAGTGTTTGTTGCGAAGATGACTAAAACGAGTTATTAGTGACTATTGCTGTGAGCTGTTAAAATAACAAAAGGGAGTGATGGTTGTATAACGGGCCGTTCCGTCTAGCCTCCTTAGGTGTACTTTAACAAGACCTGTAATGAGACGTCTATTACTTTAACTCATGACTGGAATTGCGCTCATCCGTGTTAAGCACTTACGAGTAACAAACAATGAAGGTTTTTTTGCTGACGATAAACGTTTGTATTAGGCTACACTAAACCGTACGGAATGCTATAACGGTGTTGTTAAACTACCCGTATTCGAACGTCAAAAGGAAATAAAACATCTAATGAAGCAAACCAACCAGTCGCAGTCTGCATAGATACGGAAACTTTAATATCTAATTATAGACGTAAAATGGTGTTGTTTACGTGGATTGGATACCGTTTAAACGCTTGATAGGGGGGGAGGAGCCCCCCGCTGCCTGGTCATGAAACAGAAAAACAACAACAATAGAGTTTATCTGATAATATTGAAAAAGTAGGATTATCTCATAACTCGTAACTGATAACTATATGTATAAATAAATGTAATTGTAGCATCATTTTCCCGTTGATTGGTAACTGATAACTATGTGTTAAATAAA
>NW_013744199.1:0-2223 GCF_000517525.1 Limulus polyphemus
ATTTTATATTTAGAGTTTCAATAGTCATGTTTTATATTTGGAGTTTTAATAGTCATTTTTTATATATTTAGAGTTTTAATAGTCATGTTTTATATTTAGAGTTTTAATAGTCATGTTTTATATTTAGAGTTTTAATAGTCATGTTTTATATATTTAGAGTTTTAATAGTCATGTTTTATATCTGGAGTTTTAATAGTCGTGTTTCATATTTATAATTTTAGTTGATTTGCCTTTGAATGAATTTAGAAATGATTGTTTATTTGTTTCTTGATAAGCACAAATATACACAATGAGCCATGTGTGTTCTTCTCACCACAGGTATCGAAATCCGGTTTTTAGCGGTGTGAGCCCTGAGACTTACCGCTGAGCCACTGAGGCTTATAATGCTAATAATTGGGTTTATCCACGATGAGCACAGCACAGACACTTCATTGTTTAGCTTTGTTCTTAACAACGAAACAAACAATATTGTTTACGGAAGCTAGGTGGTGCTATCATGCATAAAAACATTTTCTGTTAAAGTCCAGCTCCTTGTTTCGTCTCACATAAAGAATAAGCTGAGAAACTCACACAGTTTAGAATTAACTGTGCTAATTTTTCCTTTGACTAAGAAAACTAGTCTTTGACTAGTAGAAAACTTTGACTAGTATTTTCTTCATAATGTTTATAATAAAGCTACAAAGTTAATCACCTTCCAATGATAAAAAATTCGTAAAATAACAGAAAATTTTATACTGAGAAAATATAATAGCATTATAATTTCTTCAAGATTAGTTTGATATTCTACTGAGAAGATTTGTTTTCATTACAAAATTTCACATAATCTAGGTTGCAACACTTCTTATACCCCGGATTTTAGGGTCAGGCGTGGCCTGGTGGTTAGTGTACCCAGACTGTAGTTTGAGGATTCATGGTTCGCGTTCCATTGCAGCAAAAATGCACTCCGTACTTTCGATGTATGGGTGTTAATAAAACGGTTCATGACAGAGTTGGTGGTTGGGTGATGTTTTCCTTCTATCCTACTAGTTTACAATTATCTGAAACAAATAAACCACGGGTTTCCAGATGAACGATAAATAACTATAAGTATCACTGAATACTAGCAGTTTTACTAGGATATAGTACTCACAATATTTTACGTAGAATTATACACGGACTTTTCTCTACGCTAAATTACTTTTATTTGCGAGCTTTCTCCCCTCTTACCGGTAGGCAGAGGACCGATAGCTCGCAAATAAACCTATTTTAATGAGAAGAAAAGTCCGTGTATAATTCTACATATTAATTTATCTACGTTATGAGTCCTAAACAACAATCACTCACAATTGTCTTATCTAATTGAAATTAATACGAATGTAAATGTAGCGAATGGCTAGGTAAAAGAAGTACTGACATTTCTTGTGTTTGAAAGTTCCAAGATAAACATGAAAGTGGGATATAAGTTGATTGTTTTAACAGTTAAAATGTCAGGAATGCTATCGAAAAGTATATACTTAATGGATTATGTTTCAATCCCAATAAAATAAAAACGGTTTTATTTGTATCTTCGAAATTCTAACTGTGTACTATCGGTCAGTGTTATTTTTTAAAGCCAACCGATATATATATATATCTTGAACTCCATATACCTTAAAAAACAGAAACAACCACAACTGAATGACATACGTTTCAAGATTACTTTGTAATCACATCGAAACAAAGTAATGTTATATTAATGTTGGAAATGCTGGTTTGTTAATAAATAAATAAATTAATCTCCACTGCCCCCCTCCCAGTAGCACAGCGGTATGTCTGCGGAGTTACAACGCTAGAAATCGGGTTTCGATACCCGTGATGGGCAGAGCACAGATAGCTCATTGTGTAACTTTGTGCATAATTACAAACAATCTCCACCGCTCTCTCTCCACATATTTTATCCTTCTTAAATGTGTTGCCCTAAATGATGGTGAATATATATATATATATATAATTCAATTATACATTTAGTTTTTGGTTTTCTTTTGGGCTTTTTAAAGTTAAATGCAACTCACCTTACATTGTCAGTGTTGATGGTTTAGACGGATGTGATCTTTACATTGTCGACAATTGTTGATTGTTTAGACGGATGAGAACCTTACATTGTCGACAAACGTTGATTGTTTAGACGGATGTGAACCTCACATTGTCGATTGTTTAGACGGATGTGAACTTTACATTGTTGACAATTGTCGATTGTTTAGACGG
>NW_013744200.1:0-2201 GCF_000517525.1 Limulus polyphemus
GTTTAAGTATAGTCTGTGTTGTTAGTGTAAGATTTAAATTGACTCATATCAATTAACTCTGCTTGTCATTGGTTGTCAGTATGTACTACGATAATTCTTCTTTTAGATTTGCGTCTAATTGGTTAATGTTTCCTACATAATCATTCTGTTGATGTAAAAGTTCCGTTATTTATTTTTGAGATAACTGGGGTTTTCTATTTAATTTTTGTACACATTAAATCTTTTTCCTGAAGCATAATATATTTCTTTCAAATAACTGATACTTTTTTGTACCATAAACTTTAATATTCTTTTAATCATGGATCTCCCGTTGCTTGAGGTAGCTTCTTTAGTATTTTCTGTTTCAGTTTTTTTTAAGGTTAAAGTACATAACGGATGAAATGCCAAGTCCAAATTCTTAGCTTTAATAATTGGTTTTATAAGTCCTCTGGAAATTCGTTAACTTAAATTTGAATCTTGAATAGCATTCATATTTTCTGTCAATTCTTGATCTGCAATTTGTCTATCAGCTGTAGCTTTTGGTTTGCTATAAGCAGTATCATGTTTCCTACGTGCTTTATCCTTTCTATTAATATCAGGATCACCTCAAGCTAGACGTTTTTGAAGCTTGGTAAAGGGCCCACAATACAGAAATCCGGATAAATGTATTTCGAGGGATTAGGTTTATCTTGTATCCAACCATGAAAATAACCTCCTTTTCTCATACATATTGATTTAATTTTGCATGCTTAACGTACTTCTCTCTTGGAAAGTTTGTTAATGCTTGTATAAAATATTTCTACTTCAGTAATATTTTGACAATTAAATAAACTTAGAACTTTGTAAAAGTTATAAGAACGTTTATATTATTATTTTCTATCAGATATGTTTAGATACTTATTAATTACTTAAATGACACTGGCTAATATACTTAACGCTTCTAAGAGAACAATAGCAATCACTGATAAATCAGAAGCATTTAATAAAAATTTAAAACATGTAATAACTATATTAACATATATTGTTTATATATATATTTGTTTAAAATTCTTTAACGTTTTTAGATCCATCAATTTCTCTAACGAGTTTTAAAAAAGATAAAATAATTTCGCTTCCTTCTGATATCAATTGGAGTAGAATAGTAAAACTGTGATAGATAAAGTAATAATGCATTTCTTTCTTCCTCTGATAAATAAGTCAACTATTTCATGTTATTTTTTTTAGTTATGCAATTATAAAAAAAACGACAAGATTTTTGCTCACTTAATCTAGGCTATTGACATGTATCATAGATGTTATGAGTTATTAGAGAATAATGTTTCTTTTCAGCTACGCAGTTATAAAAAAAAAATTCATTCACTGAATCTAAGCTATCAACATCTTTCATATATATTCTAATCCCCCTTCTCCCATTACGACCTTAATCACAACTAGCTTGGATTCAGGTCGGTAGTTTTGTAAGCCAAGGATTTTCACACCAGCGTGGCTGACCCAGTCGGCAACCATATAATACGAGATGTTTGATGACAAGGAAACATAAACGCAACGCTGTTATCGACCCGTCCAAGACGAGACTCTTACGAAGGGCAGGAAATTTTATTCAACTCCTCACCCCGAAGACTCGGATTATCTGTGTTCCCCATGGAACTCTAACTCACTAGTATCTTGCAAATCGTCTAGAAATAACTCCAAAATTTTCTGTTTTTCTTATAAACGTCGACCTGTCCATATTCCCAGAAGACATCCAATTTAGCCTACTTGCCATACCTGACTTCTCGATCCATGCAGTGCACCGGATTAATTCAAGAATTACAGACCAACCGACTCGATACATCAAAATAGTCACCAATTACAAAACCACAGAACAACACATTCTAACTCACGGTCTACATCAAAATAGTCACCAATTCCAAAACCACAGAACAACACCTTCTAACTCAGGGTCTACATCAAAATAGTCACCAATTACAAAACCACAGAACAACACCTTCTAACTCACGGTCTACATCAAAATAGTCACCAATTCCAAAACCACAGAACAACACCTTCTAACTCAGGGTCTACATCAAAATAGTCACCAATTCAAAACCACAGAACAACACCTTCTAACTCACGGTCTACATCAAAATAGTCACCAATTACAAAACCACAGAACAACACCTTCTAACTCAGGGTCTACATCAAAATACTCACCAATTACAAAACCACAGAACAACACCTTC
>NW_013744201.1:0-1032 GCF_000517525.1 Limulus polyphemus
AAAAAACATAGCTTGGAAGTCCATTATCTGGACATTGTCTGCCAAGTGCAAACTTTTGTGCCTTGGCCACTTTGATTGGATCCTGGTTTTGTTTTCTGACCGTACCCCAAATTGAAAGTTCATACCATGAAATTGTGAGGTCTTTAATTTGAGATCACTGATCGTTGCATGCTAAAATTGGTCTGATTGAGAATATGTAGTGCAGAAAATGCCTCGTTTAGGGCAAAGGCATCATCTTTCCCCTGCAGAAATTAACAGGACTGTTGGGATGCTGCAGGGAGGCATGACACAATGCAGGGTTGCTACTGCTCTTGGCACAACCCAAAGTGTGGTGTCCAGGGCCTGGAACAGGTTTAGATGGTTTGGCAGAGTCAGCGGGAGACATGGTGAAGCAAGAAGAAGACTAACAACTCCACAATAAGACTGCTATTTGACCATCCAGGCTCGAAGGAATTGCTTTTCTCCAGCTGTTAACCTCCGTAACTCCCTCCAAGGTGCCACAGGAGTCCGAATGTCTACACAGACAGTGCGCAGATGCCTTCACGAAGCTCAGTTGAGAGCTAGAGATCCTGCTGTTCATGTTCCCTTAAGCCGACAGCACAGGCAGACACGACTGCAGTGGTCTAGAGAACACAGAAGGTGGACTGTACAACAGTGGAGGGCCATACTCTTCACTGACGAGTCCTGCTATTGTGTGTACTTTCTTGACAGACGCAAGAGAGTTTGGAGAACCCTGATGAGCACAATTTGCCTCAGAATGTAATCAAACATGATCGCTTTGGAGGAGGCTCAGTCATGGTGTGGGACACATATCAATTGCAGGCCGTACCAACCTTGTAATCATCCGAAATGAAAGTCTTACAAGCCTAAAATACAGAGATGAGATCCTTGCACCCATTGTTCGTCCATATGCAGATGCAAAATTGCCAGACTTCCTGCTTATGGGTGACAATGCGTGTCCACATCGTGCAAAGGCAGTGACCGCCTTCCTGGAAGCTGAAGGAATTCCCAGGATGGAGTGGCCAGCTAGGT
>NW_013744202.1:0-6056 GCF_000517525.1 Limulus polyphemus
TATCTACTTCCGAGGAAGTCAGCTTTGAACCAGGAGGACAAGGTGTGGTTGTATAAACCCAGGAAGACCAAAGGGAAGTATCCTAATTTGTCGTCTCAATGGGAAGGCCCATATGACATAGTGGATCGTCTCTCAGACGTGACATTCTGGATAAAATGTGGTCGGCGAGGTAAGCCAAAAGTGGTACATGCCAACAGGCTTTGACGTTACCACGGTCCAGGACATTTCAGTTGGGACGAAGTGAACAACAGAACAAATGACGCTGCTAAAAAAGTGTTACATGAAAAAGCCACTGTTTTAAGAAGAGAAACGGTGAAGCTCTTGATGAAGTTTTTACCACTGATGTGACCGTTACCGACGATAGGACATTTCCTGATGAAGCAGATGAACCCCACGTGAAGCAGAAGCTAACGAGACGGAGACCAGTACGGAAGAAGATACGTCCCATAAATTTAAGATACTTTGTTAAATTGTAATTTTGTGTTTGTAATTCTGTACATTTAATTAAGTTATTGTTAATTGTTATTGGTTTATTGTATGTGGGTATTGTTCGGGACGAACAATCCTAAGGAGGGGGCAGTGTTGCGTCATCGAGGTCACGTGACTGGTGTGGCGCCACGTCATTCTCGAACATTCACATCTTTTCCCTAAATCTCGTGATCCTTCTAGATATAGTGTAGTCTTGTATATATAAGACCGGCCACGAAGCGACGGGGAGGTAATGAGTAATTGAATGTATGTGGACAGAATATTGTTGGCCACGTGAGACGTGAGTTATAGCGTTTGTTATAGAGGCGACTGTTGAAATTAAGTGTATCGTAAAGTTGTATTAGGAAAGAATAAACCAGTTTTATTTAAGAAAGGACTTGTGTCGCTAAAGTTTAGTCGGAAAGAATTTACGGAAAATTAACTAACGACTGGAGGCGTAACAAACGTTTTATAATAAAACTACAAGAACTGGGGTTTGGTTGCAATAATTAAAAAAAATATATATTTCATATCGATGCTATATGTAATTAATTGGTCAAATTTCTTAATTACACAGAATATTAGATTTTTAATTTTCGTTTATGGCTTGTATGATTGAATAAATAACTAAATGGAAGTACAGTACAAAGCGTTGAGAACTTGATTTTAAAACAGTTCTAAATACACGATTGTTCTAGTTATATAACAGTCAGAGTCGATATATAGTCACGATTAACTTTGATATTCCACTATTTGATTAGAGTTGGTGGCGGATAATGTTTACTAGCTGCATTCTCTCTTGACTATTACTTTGAAATTAGGAATAGCTAGAGCAGGTAGAGCTCGGGAAGTTTTGCCAAATATTCAACAGAAAAAATATCATTTCACATTTCATAAGTAGTGTGATTGCCACCAAGTCGCTTATGGGAGGGTTACAGTCGCAGTTGGCACAAAATATCCACACACTCAGGTCATAAAGTTGCTTTGGGATCGTGAATTTGTAACTTCTAAAACGGGGATATCCCTTGTACTTAATGGCGTTGAAAAATAAATGAATATGGATCAGCAAGGGCCCCAGGACCATTCAGAAAGAGACTTGGAACAAGTCGTACCCTAGCCATAGTAAGAAGGGTTCGTGGTAAGTAGAACCAGGGATCGTATACATATTGAAACGTGTGTAGCCAAAAAGTTCATGCTTAGAGTGAAATCACGGTTTGAACTAAGAATAAACTAACCTACACAAAGTTGAAAAACAGATATCATACTACGAAGAAACGAACAGATTAAGTCTGTAGTATGTTAAACATTGTGAGGGAATTAATATTCGTATTAAATGTTTAGATAGTTAAATTGGTTAATCTACAAACTAAGCAACTGCCCCAGTAGCACAGCGGTATGTCTGCGGACTTACAACGTTAGAATCCGGGTTTCGATACCCTTGGTGCTAAGCAACTGGGTTAGAACGTTTACAATATTTGTTGTTAAGCGCAAAACTACACAATGGATTATCTGTGCTGTGCCCATAGCGGGCATTAAAACCCAATTATTAGCATTGTTCATAACTCCTCAAACGTGTTTTTGAGTCACTGGAGAACGAACGCTTTGAAATATTGTTTTTAATAATAAACATGACCTAAAGCTAGAGCTTCTCAACGTAAGTGAACATTAGGTTTCGATTATGAGAAAAAGATACATTTAATTTTGTTGATGAAATATATATAAAAACTTTAAACGTAGAAATGGCCATGGCGTGTATTAGATTAAGATAGTTAAGTCACAATTTAAGACAGTTTGTTAGTTACTGGCTAATGAGTTCGAAATTCTGTATTTGTTGTTTAGGATATTAGAACCTCTGAAACTTCTATATGTCATCTAGTGACTTTGATAAAAATACCACAAGATGATATCGTAATTGTCTGACTTGAGAAAACAGATGATTTTCCTAGTCAACATTTAATGCGATGTTGCATTGTTACGCACTGACTCTAATATTTCCTGACCATATCTTATAAAGTGTGTAAGAATTAAAGAACGGATTTTATCTATATAACTTACGAAATAAAACAAATATGTTCATAATGAACTAATTCTTGTCAGCATGAATTAATTAGCAATATGTGATGATGAAACGTAAGCTAACTTCAAAATTAAAACATAACTCACAAATTAATAGATTAATTAAAGTTCAGAGACAGAGTCTGTATACTGTCCGGTCACGAGTTGTAAAACGATAGATTTGACAATGGCAGGCTTGCTGCTTGCAATACAAAAAAGGTTTCACCAAGTACTGCTGTTTTTCTCTGCTTATTGAACAACTAAAGAACATTGCTTAAAGAGTGATTGGAACCTTCTAGAATTATTATCAAAATGGTCAGGTAAGACACAAAGGTTACATTATAGCTATTGTTACCTGGCATCTCTTTTTTTTTCTGTGTAACAGTAGTCACTGGGAACAAAGACTATATTATCTAAAATTCTAAAGTTTAATGAGGTTGAAGAGAGTGATCGAGTTGTTGTCAGCAGGGTTGAAGAAAGTAATTAGCTAAAGGATGAACATGAGAAGAAAGTACAGTAGGTTTTTATTTTGCACGTGCTTCGTGGAATGATTTAACAACACTTTCAATCCAGGTAGTCAGTATGACCGTCTTTAACACGGAGAATGATTAGATGAAACTGTTCGGTATTTTGATTTGTTAACATAAAGTTTTGTGTTTTTTATTTCCTAACAAAGTAGAATCAACAATATAGCTCAATAACAAGTAACTGTTTTAGTTTTATATACTGGTCATTAACTGACACATAACAAACATATTGCCAGTGTTTGTATATGCGATTTATTGAAGTAAGGACTTTTTATATGTGGGTTTATACATTTTCTGTCACTTACGGCCAACCTGCAGTACTATAATCAAAACACACATTGTCCAGCTGTAAATGAGTCATTCGTAGAAGAAAGCGGGTAACATTTAGTTAACAAATACTGAAACTTTGTGTCACTACTTGAAAACTAGAGAAAGAAAATCCAGCTTACCTTTAGCAACTTGGAAAGTAGGTACAGTAAAATGAAATAAGATATTGATTAATACTTTCAAAATATTAGTAGCATACACTTCTAAACGAAGTCTTCACGGTATTCCATTTTCAATTTGTTGAGTACCTAGGACTCGTGATTTGGATCCGTACTAAACATAACTATATATCAAACTCTGTCTTTATTTTACTCCAAATTTTCTATTTCTATTAGACTTACATTTCTAAGACGTGCTTAAAATATGATCCCTGTCTCAAATGATTAGACATTACAGCTCTAAGTAAGGCAATATTAAGTCGTTATATACATACATTGTTAGTCGTTTTCCACATATTACAAACAACCGGTATTTTGAGGTATTCATTATATTAACATTTTTAATTTGCCACGTTCAATGTGAGTATCCAAGTATTCCACTTGGTCACTTTCTACCTCAAGGAGTCATATCAGAATATGGTCATCCTTCTTAATGCTATTAAGTACGAAAAATATTCATGGTGTATATGTCATCCAGATTAAAAGAGTGGTGTTTGGTTCAAGAAGATGTACGTACTACATCATTTAGAAGGAAAAATTCAGAAATGTCACGCTACTTTCAAATGATAAATAAAATATGTTTTTGTTGTGACATTGAAGGATTGTTTGTATTTTTTGGCATAGAGTGTAAGGTGAATAAGTGGCGTCTCTTCAATAATTCCAGCATCTACTGCATCATGGTAATGAGGCAATATATGTCATGAGTAATGGGTATAAATTGGTGCTTCATGGCATGATATGATATTATACAATATTATAATTTATCGTATTCATAAATATATTTTAGAATACCATATGCTAATTTTATTTATCTTTCTTCAGATCTAATAAGATTGATATAACTTCTTCAAGAGGTTGCTTAAATCACCCCGATTCATTCTGTTGTGTTTGTGGTATTTTTACACCAAGCTCACAACGCAGAACTATTACACCTGTTGTCAAGATTGCTTTCTGCTACTACTTTGGTTGTCATCTTGGGGCTCAAAGTAAGAATTGGGCACCACACATTTGCTGCAATTCTTGTGCAGTAAGTCTGGGGGAATGGTTGAATGGTAAAAGCATGCCATTTGCAGTAACTGTGATTTGGCGTGAACCCAAGAACCATGTAATTGACTGTTATTTCTGTCAATCCATTAAAACAGGAATCTTATCAAAGAATAGGCACAAAGTTCAGTATCCAGATGTGGATTCAGCTATTAAACCAGTTCCTCACTGTGAAGAACTTCCAGTTCCCACACCACAAACTGACAAAAAAATAATATCCTCATCTTCTGATGAGTCATCAGCACATGGGAATGACACAGATGATGAATTCTGTCCTCCTAAATCCAATGAACTCCATTTCCTCAACCAAGCTGATTTAAATGACTTAGCAAGAAATTTGTATCTATCCAAATCAGAGTCTGAACTGCTGGGCTTACAGCTTTAATAATAGTGGAAAATGCTTAGCTTAACGCTGCGTACTTAGAGGCTGACACCAGTATACTGATAGTAAACACCATCCTTCTATGGACTGATCATCAAATAAGGTGTGGACCCTTCAAGATAATACATCCAACCACAGAGGTCCATGTTAACCTGTCAGTTATGTCGTGACATAAAAGTACAAACGGTATGATCTGGTTGTTAAGGCACTTGACTCTCAGGATCGAAATGTATGGCCGAATATGTTCACCTTTCTAGCCTTGAGGACATTATAATGTGACGATCAGCTCCACTGTCCGTTGCTAAAAAGTAGCCTGAAAGTTGGCGGTGGGTGGTGTTGACAAGTTACCTTCCATCTAGGCTATTACTTAGAGACAGCTAGCGGAGTTAACCCTCGACTAGCCTTGCCCGAAATTTAATAAAACAAACAAATGAATTGTTAGACTAGCCAAGGGTTCGTACAGTTTGGATAGATTTAAAAACAAAACTTAGAAAATCGTATGTTATGTGAATTTAAAGAGAAGTGACTAGCGTTTATAATTTATTTACTGTTATTGTATTTTAGAAACAAACACCATACACTCTCGAGTAAATCTTATGAACCTTAATATGAATTATTATTATTATTACTTTACATATTTCATTAATGTATTTACAATCAAACCTGCATCTACATATTAACAACAAACGATAACGATTCAAGCTAAATAACACTGGTCAACAACATTTTTGTGTCTCAGTAAACAAGTATTATTCTTTACTAATTTCAGGGTGCTGGTTTTTCAGTATAAAGGACGGTGGTACATGTGATCATCATGCCTTATTTTCTCTAAAATCACTCTTTTATTGAATTGATATTTACAGAATTAAACCTCATTTTTGCATATAAGGTTTAGATTTTCAATATAAAATGAGTGCACTAACCATAAATCCGTTGTTACGTCTCCGTGTGTTAATTAATTAATTTTCCGTAACTTCGTACCGACGAAACTTACGCGACACAAGCCTTTACTTAATAAAACTGGTTTATTCTTTCCGAATATAACTTAACCGATACACTCAACAATAGCAACGAACGTCAATAATACTCCGACCG
>NW_013744203.1:0-2217 GCF_000517525.1 Limulus polyphemus
GTAATTGTATTTGTTGATTGTAAATTATGTCTTACACCAACTAATGTACTAGACATTAGGTCTAATTGCAGTTATAACTTTATTTCAAGACCTTAGGTCCATCATCATACAAATTGTAGCCTATATTACGGACATACTTAGACCTATACTAACTATTAAGCTAGGCATTGCACTGGGACAGATCTAATGACTAAGTTAATGGATCTAGATGTAATATTTATTCTAAAAGTTAGGCCTGATAAATCTAAATCTAGAATTGATGATGCAGAGTTATATCTAGATCTGGGTAGATTCAATACAAGTTGCACCCAAATCTAAGATCCAGTTTAGTTGTATAATGCTAAATTTCTGTCATTATTATTATATCTAGATCCAAACCTAAGACTAAAAAGATGGAAATAACAGGTCTAACATTAATGTTAGATTTAGATGTACTAGCAACTTAATCTAGGAACTGTAATCTAACACCACTAATTAGTTAGCCTGTATTTATGTTTTCTCATTCTATTAAAACCTTTAATATTAAATATAGTCTTTGAGCCTCTAGGCTTATATTATGATTACACCCTTTTACATAGTGTGTGTGTGTAATTTTCCTTTGAGCAATTTCAGTCTCCTGTAGTGTTCGTGTAGTTCAACCTATCAAGTTTTTAAATGTGATTTAGCAACTGCCAGGATTTATATGGTGCTCATAAGCATGATTTACCAGCATATACACTCATCTGCATTGATTTTCTTACTGTTGTGTCACATTAATTAACATAAGTATGGGTGGTCTAAATAATGGCAGTTAAAGTGAAATCAGGTCCAGATGTGCCTAACTAGTCCTGAGTTGCAACTATAATTGTATAATTTAAATATAATTTGTGGTTAGGAACTTAAGAAAATAGAATGCTTCCTTTCATCTGACAATTTGCATGTTGCAACTAAATAGTGTAGTCAATATTTATTAATTTATTCTTTTAGCCCATTATGTCGAATAAAGAAAGTGGGGCACAGGGATGCAAAAGAAATGCATAATTTGCAGCTTCGATGGTGGAGTCAAGCAAATTTATAAGAGCTTTCCTTGCTGGAAGTGATGACACCAGTAAGCCAGAATCTGTTCCTATTGATGGCAGCAAAGAGATCAAAGTGCAAAATTGTGAACATGCTATTTCATTTGAAAAAGAAAACAATGAAGAAACTGTTCTCTGTCCTGTTGAAAGCTACAATAATAATAAACAAGAGGATTCCACTTTGTCAGAAACAAATCCACAGAATAGTGTTGCTAAGCTAAAAGAGGATGACCTAATAAATATTTTAACACACAGGGATATTGGATTTATGAAGTTTGATACAACAGGCTCAGCAGTTGTAACACATGCATATCGCACAGAGATTGTTAAAGTTGGAGTACATGAATTTTAACAAAAAGAAGGTCCATTTGATGCCAAAGATGGGCGTTCTATGACTGCATTATGGTTCAAACAACGCCTTCTGAATGGATAAGAGGTCAATCGTTCCTGGTTGGTGTATTCACCTCTACATAAAGCAGCATACTGCTTTTGCTGTCTTCTTTTTTCATCTACATGTATGACATCCAATAGTCGGTCTGCTTTCAAAACACAGGGTGGATTCTCTAAGTGGAAAAAAATTGAAAATAGTGACAGTCATCGTGAGTCATTTGCTGCTTGGAAAGAAACTGAGTGCCAAATTCGTCTTCAAAGTGGCATTGATGAAGAGCTGCAAAGGCAAATTGAGCAACAAAAAAATAAACGGTTGCTGGATTGTACACAATATTTAGCTTCTCAGAATCTTGCATTTCATGGTCATACTGAGGACATAACCTCAAACGAAAACCCTGGAAATTTTCTGACACTTTTGCGGTTATTAGCAAAGTATGATCCAGTAATGAGAGAGTATTTAGAGCATATTAAAAACAAGCAAACATCAACATCTTATCTTTCTCATGAAATCCAAAATGAGTTTATAAATCTCATGGCTTCATATGTGCAAAATTATTGTTTGTCAACAATTCTTAGAAACAAATACTATGGTATTCTGTTTGATTCCACACCTGATTTAGCTCATCGTGAGCAATTGGCCCAAGTGATTCGGTTTGTTGACATTGACTTTAAAACAAGAAAAGTAGAAGTCAAAGAGTCATTTATTGACTTTATATGGATAAAGGAAAAGACACTGCCAATATTGAGAAACAATAAACACAAAATTAGTAGC
>NW_013744204.1:0-2215 GCF_000517525.1 Limulus polyphemus
TGTGCGTCCGTCGCCCTACCCGACGTACGTAGTAGAGTAATTAGTACGAAAAGTAGTTGGAGGTAGGTAAAGTAAAAACTAAGTCTCGTAAGTAACTAATTCATCAGTATTTTTTTCTCGGTATAAGACTGTACATGTTAAGATTTATTGAGTTTACTAATCTGAATTATGAAGCAGGGCTTATTCAAAATATACTAATTTGTTTCAGTAATGCTCCCAGTTTTCATGATGTAAATAACAAAATTTTCAGATAAACAAGTTAAAAAAATCATCGTTTTTTGTGGTTGAAATTAAACTGGAGCCACATAAAACTGAAAACTAATTGTTGCTTCTCTGGTCGTTTGTTAATTTCAGGTATAAATTCTACCCGAGGAACTTCAGCGATACAAGTCCTTTCTTAAATAAAACTAATTTATTCTTTCTCAATACAACTTTGCATTACACAGATTTTCCACAATCACTGTAACTTAAACACACGATTCACGCACTTTACTACCGCTTGCTTGACTCAATTATCTGTCTCTATATCTGTTTATCTGCAATTATTTCTCCACTTTATTTGCCGGGCATATATATATACAAAAAAGAGGGCGCCTAGAAAGACTAGAGTTGCCAGGAAAAGTCAAGATCCTTCCAGAATCTTATGACGTGTTACCAGCGTCACGTGACCTCCGTTGTTCTAACATAATTAATATTATGTTCTAATACTCAACAAATTTTGGGGCAAACTACTTCTGTTATTATTAAAGTTGTTTCTTCATTACCCATTCAAGCCGTCTCCAACCATTATTAGTCTCAAAATGGGTTCCTCGTCATCGAATTTTACTTCTATTTCATTCTCTATTTAATATTCAATATTTGGAGCTGATTTGGAATTGCGTTTATTTCATTTTGACTAAATGGGTATTGAATCCTATATGTTAATAAAGTTTCTTCGTTGTTTATCACGTGCGTGTCATAACATCGTGTTTATAATCTAAATAACATTAAGAAATTAAATGTTAATTAGCTAGGGTTCTTAACTCTCATATAATCAGAATTTCAAAAGTTTGAGCATTGAAAGTCACTGGAATAAGTAAGATGGAGCACATGGCAATTGAACACCACCATTGTAACTTTCTAGCATCGAATTTGAATATATTTTTATCAATATAAACTCTGATGAATGTATTAAAATATTCTTACATGTGTTATGCACGGTATTACAAATAGACGTAGTCAGCCCTACCCTGCTCTAAACACTGCCTAGGGTAATTCATAGGTTTTGTATTGCCTTCCCTTCTCTTGATTTGCTTGTGAGGGGTGATAGAAAGTTTTTGCAACAGACTAGTGTGGGCAGGGGGTTAATCTTCCCTAACGTTTATTTTGAGAGTGATCGCTGATGTAGGTAATATAGGAATCTGAAATAGTGCACTAGGACTCTTGTCTGACTAATACTGTACTACTGACGAAATGCATTCTGTTTTAATCCAATGAAGACATATTTTCTCTTTCCTACTCCAGCGGATAGACAATATCAGATTTAGAGCAATAGAAGCATTGAGGGTGTAAAGTGTATGCTGCAACGCAGTAACTTAATGAGTAAGTACAAAAAGAAAAGATACTTAGTGTGAAGAAAATGTTCAGTTCTTCTGTATAGAATGGACCCAACTGTCGAAAGCGTTATGGTTCTATCGATTTTTTGTAATGTGTTTTTGCAACTTTCGTTATGCATATGCCTGTTTAACATTTGTTACTATCAGTGTTTGATTTATCCACCTGCATTACATTTGCTTCCAAGTTTCTTGTATTGCGAACTTACAATTTATCTCTCAATTAGAATTTTACTAGTGAATACCATATCCAGATGTTATATTTATGAAACTGATAATAAATTCCTCTAAACTTGCACAGAGTATTTACACCATCAAGGTCTTGTATTCATTTTATTGAGGTACAAAACTTTTTTAACATTGTGATTTGAATTTTTAAACTTCTGGTTCATTAAATTAATAATCGGTATTTTATAATTTTATTTTTTAATTCATTACATTAATTTTTTTGGAGAGAACACTTTAGAAGTTACAAAAAACTACTAAATGAGCTTATTAGCTTGAAGTGATAATATGCAGTGCCTTGCAAAAGTCTTCATCCCTCTGTGCTGATAATAAATTTGAGGTATTTTCTTGTGAAAGATATAACTTAAATAGCCAAAAATATTTATTATAATAATCTC
>NW_013744205.1:0-2548 GCF_000517525.1 Limulus polyphemus
TTGACCTTCAGTTTCTTAGATTAAGAATAACGGTTTCTTCAGCTGTTAGATTAAGAATGACCTTGTCCTTCAGCTGTTAGATTAAACCAAGGATGCTTGAGCATTATGTACGTTTAGCTTCCGTTTTTCTCAACGAAATCTTAGTCGTGTATGGATATATATATATATGGTGTAAAGTAATACATACTTAATTATAAATGCATTCATTCCTAAATATGAAAGGGTTATGAATTCAATAAACGGTTTTATTTCGGATTACCAGATCGTCTTATGACCTCTTTTTCCCACTGAAGCACAGGACAAAGAAAAAAAAGCTTTCGTTCTTGCAAGATAATCGAACAATCCAAACAAGTAATATTTGTTTGAGCTTGTTTCTACGTCACAAAGCGTTCAGGTGTTGCGTCATGAATCTTAGTTGAAACGTAAAAAGCCATCATCGATGACGTTGCGTTTGAAACATTAAGCAGAAACGAAACTTCAGTGGTCACGTGTATTTTGTGTGATCACAAATTAGAATACTATAGAGATATACACAAATTTAAGAAAACGAGCCACATTTGAAAGCGTGAGCAGCTCAGCTGGCTATATTTGAATTTTATTTTAACATTGCCTCGATAGAGACCGACACGGTCTGGTGGTTAGGGCGCTCGACTCGCAATCTCGATCCGCCACTGAACATGCTCGCCCTTTCAGCTGTGTGGGCGTTATAACGTGACGGTCAATCCCACTATTTGTTGGTAAAAGAGTATCCCAAGAGTTAGCGGTGAGTGATGTTGAATAGCTGCTTTCCCTCTAGTCTTTCATTACTAACTTAGGGACGGCTATCTGATGAAGAGATGGACGCCACCATGTAAAATGTGTTCAAGAATCACAGATCATACCTTACGACTGGAAAATAAAAATAATAACAAAGCTTCAATTAATATATAAATAACAGCTCAGATGAATGACAATTCTGTTATTAATGCTCAAATTAGAATATTCTAATAGGAATACATTTTATATTTGTTGTCATGCGCAGTGAGCTATCTGCGCTCTGCTCACCGTGGTTATGAAAACCAGATCTTGAGAGCTATAAGCCCTTAAACTTACCCCCGAGTTACCGAGAGGCTAATAGTGCTATAAAGATTTATGTTTTATAAACTAAACTAATGATACGAATGATAAAACGTGTTTTATAACTAAATCGCTAAATCGTTCATTATCGAGCTAGTAAGAATAGTTTCAAGTATTTACACATATTTTAGTCAACATATCTATTAGGATATTTTAAGCTTATATTTCCTTAAAGCTGAATATCATCATCTCTATAAATAAACATCCATACAAGCCCCTGGAATTCTTTTTTCCCTCACGTACAGACCTAAAACTCAGAGAGAGAGAGAGAAAGATGACAAGTTACCAAAACGAGGTTGTTTTATATTAATAAAAGGAAAAATCAGTTTACTTTATTCGCTGATCTCACGAGCGAGTGATTTCAATTTCCGTCTGACGTTCAAAAATATAAAGATTTACTCGAGTCTTTCTTCGTTAAGTCATCTTCACATACTTGACAAGATATTGGAGGGAACATCAAACTTCCATGGCAACCTGGGCGAAACTCCACAAGTACTTATTGGATTTATATATCAAGAAAGCGACTCCAAACAGAAAACACATCCATATGGAAATGTACCTGGAGTATGGGATAAAATAACGTGGTTGGAAATGTAACTGGAGTATGGGATAAAGTAATTTAGTTGGAAATGTAACTGGAGTATTGGTAAAGTATTTGGTTGGAAATGTAACTGGAGTATGGGATAAAATAATTTGGTTGGAAATGTAACTGGAGTATGGGATAAAGTAATTTGGTTGGAAATGTAACTGGAGTATGGGATAAAATAATTGGTTGGAAATGTAACTGGAGTATGGGATAAAGTAACTTGGTTGGAAATGTAACTGGAGTATTGGATAAAGTAACTTGGTTGGAAATGTGACTGGAGTATGGGATAAAATAACTTGGTTGGAAATGTAACTGGAGTATGGGATAAAATAATTTGGTTGGAAATGTAATTGGAGTATTGGTAAAGTATTTGGTTGGAAATATAACTGGAGTATGGGGTAAAGTAATTTGGTTGGAAATGTAATTGGAGTATTGGTAAAGTATTTGGTTGGAAATGTAACTGGAGTATGGGGTAAAGTAATTTAGTTGGAAATGTGACTGGAGTATGGGATGAAGTAATTTAGTTGGAAATGTAACTGGAGTATGGGGTAAAGTATTTGGTTGGAAATGTAACTGGAGTATGGGGTAAAGTAATTTGGTTGGAAATGTAACTGGAGTATGGGGTAAAGTAATTGGTTGGAAATGTAACTGGAGTATGGGGTAAAGTAATTTGGTTGGAAATGTAACTGGAGTATGGGATAAAGTAACTTGGTTGGAAATGTAACTGGAGTATGGGAAAAGTAATTGGTTGGAAATGTAACTGGAGTATGGGGTAAAGTAATTTGGTTGGAAATTTAATTGGAGTATTGGTAAAGTATTTGGTTGGAAATGTAACTGGAGTATGGG
>NW_013744206.1:0-1477 GCF_000517525.1 Limulus polyphemus
ATATGTATGTTAGTTCATATTATTTACACAAAAAATGTTCACTTTATAGATTCCCAGGTTTTCGAGAGGTGCGTTTAGTTCCTGGAAGACATGACATAGCATTCGTTGAGTTTGAGAGTGAAATCCAGTCGTCTGCAGCTAAAGAAGCTCTTCAAGGATTTAAAATAACACCCACTCATGCAATGAAAATTACTTTTGCTAAAAAATGAAGACTTGTTATGAGTTTTGTCCAATTGTTTTCATTTTATCATACTGTCATGTCTCCACTTTGATTTCACCTATGTTTATATCACCATCTTTAACATCCTTTGTATCTTGCTAGTGAAACTCATCAATAAAGACACATCTGCATATTTCTACATATTCTTGATTTTTGTTTGTTCGACAGAAGTCACTAAGACTAAGTTGTTTAGATTCTCTGTGATGAGTTTGATTTTAGAATTTCTTTCTACCTTTAAATACAAATTAGAAAGTGTCCAGCTAATTAGAAACACACACTATAAATACTGAAAAACCAGAATATAAACTTGGAACCCCAAGTCTTCTTGCTTTACTAAAATATAATTTTGTTAAATAGGTGTAAAGTTTGTGTTACTGTTTTTATAGAAAATTTGCATTTGTAGTCAAAGAATAAGAAATACTGCTAGATTTTAGAAACAAAATTTTCCTTTTACAATCCTAACAAACTATTGAAAATGTTGTACTATTTGAGATGCTTTCTTATAGAATAATTGCTTGAATATACTGTTGCGTCAGCGGGGTCACGTGACTGGTATCACGCCACGTCCTTCTCGAACCTTCATGAATTATCGGGAGACTACTAGATTTGTAGTAGTCTGGTATATATAATATGCTCATAACATGACGGAACGAGGTAATGAGTAATTGAATGTATGCTGACAGAATATTGTTGGCCACGTGAGACGTGAGTTATAGCGTTGTTATAGAGCGACAGTTGAAATTAAGTGTATCGTAAAGTTGTATTAGGAAAGAATAAACCAGTTTTATTTAAGAAAGGACTTGTGTCGCTAAAGTTTCGTCGGAACGAATTTACGGAAAATTAATGAACGGACGGACACCTAATAATGTTTTAATGACCTAATAATGTATTTTTTGTTTATCACATCAAACGTGTAGGAATAAAAGATGAATTACAATAATTTAAACATTACAAGTTGTACGGTATTTTTGAGAATTTCTTTTTATATGTTTGTGGGATACAATTGTATAAATAGCAAAATTAGGTACTAATTTTAGTCAGTTTCCACTTCAATGCAAATTTCAATTCTGAGTAATAAATATAGTTATTTAAATTTTGCATTAGGGCTAAAGACAAGTTTATGTTCAAAATTATAAAGTCTGTGTATCACAACTCTACATTTATTGATACTGTTTAAACTAGTAATTTGTAATTCATAGTTAAAATGTTGAAATTGATTACAAGTTTCAGCTTTTATAGTAAGGAAGAATATTTTTT
>NW_013744207.1:0-1551 GCF_000517525.1 Limulus polyphemus
GTAATTTTAAAGTATAAAGAACTTTCTTTCACCACTCCTGTGAGGGTGTCTCAACACAGTCCTGGTGTTGGTACTTTAGTTTGTGCTAGAAGTTTTTATTTTATATTAGGTGTGAACTCCATAATCAATGTTTTTATACATAAGGTTTTGGTTCCATGCAGTATTTCAAGATGGTTTATGTTAATTGTAGTTTAGGGAGTTAACAAGTTTCATGGTCATAACTTAAAAGGATTCTTAGAAAAAATAAACTAGTACCAAATGCATATACTTACCCTATATAAAACATTCACAAACATGAATGGGTAAAAGGAGCAAATACAAACTATCGACAAGAGGTAAAATTCTTTCATTTTCAAAGCTTCTTTTGGTGACACATGAAGTTGAATTTCGCCATTATTGTACGGTTGTTCGTCATCAACATTCACATTAGATGTATGTTCTTGAAATGATGAACATAATGTTTCGTTATTTATTGTTGTTCTACAGTCCAAGTCTTTTATAATTGCTCCACTAAGTTCATTACTACACGATTGTCTTGACGTTTTGTACAAATTAGATAGTTCATTGGATATTGTTTTTTCCTGTGTAAGAAAAATGAATACAGTTGTTTCCTATGTATAAAAATATATAATACAATATAATGGAAAAATGAATACAGATGTTTCTTAGATATAGGAACAGATAATAAAATATAATGGAAAGTAGACGTACCAGCTTTTCAAATTTTTGTAATTACCCGACTAAGCAGACATTTTAAATAATAATATATTCTTAAAAAAAAACACAATTCGTTTACATTAAACCCTGGCTAAACTTCTTTAAATGAAAATGTTGTAATTTCATCAATGTTTCTATTTAGTACGGTGAACATCTGTCTTCACAGCTGTGGTTGATATCTTTAAGTGTATATCCTAAGATGTCAAGATTTCTATTAAACACTAAAGTAACGTTACACTTTTTACCATAACAGCCGAAATCTTGGAAAAGAAACGGCAAAACACATTTTATTAAGAAAACTTATCTAGAACAAGTATTATTTACCATTATTGTACAGAAAATGGACGGAGAGGAGTAATGAAGCGTTTCGAACAATGTAATTATATAACAGAAGAAGAACTTTTACTGCCATCTTTTGGTATAACGAGGAACTAATTACCTTGCAGCACTAGTAAATATGTCTGACGTATTCAAATTATATGATGCGAATTTACTTTGGTCTAAAATACCATTAGTTAATTTTTTAATCAAATTCTTCTAACCTGATTTGACTCTCGTGGCAATTCTTGATACGTAAGCAGCCCAATCAGTAGAATTACACCAGTAACACTTGCCATTATCAGAAACAAAATTGGAACACTTTCTATAACTTCATCGTTGTAAAAAAACCTGAAAAAATATTGAAAGTTTACGCATTAATGAAAAAGTAAATTGGTTTATGAATTAAATTAATACTACATTGATAACGTTGAATAGCTGCAATTCCCTATGTAATATAAAATTTGTGTTTTTAGAATACCTTCCTCCAGTTTGTTGAATGAAATATCATTCAGT
>NW_013744208.1:0-7113 GCF_000517525.1 Limulus polyphemus
ATAAGTTTTCCAAGACACACAGTTTAATGGTTACAAACAATAAGGTGATAAGTTTTCCAAGACACACAGTCTAATGGTTACAAACAATAAGGTAATAAGATGTATAAATTAATAGTTTGTATTAAAAAAAACTTTCTATAAAAATCCATCCATAAGAAGAAATGAGCGTCATAAAGTAATGTTTGTGTTTCAATATATTTTAATATTTCGTTTATTTATTCTCACAATAAAGACGTACATGACGTAGTAAACTCTGAATAAAGACGTACATGACGTAGTAAACTACTCTGAATAAAGACGTACATGACGTAGTAAACTACTCTGAATAAAGACGTACATGACGTAACACATAGTTCATAAGATCATCTTTCTTCTAGATTTAAGTTTAACTTTTATTCACAATAATTTAATCATGCAATAGAAATACCAAAGAAACTACAATAACACCAATATATTTAACAAAATCCCCACAACATTTCAGGTACTGAATATTGAGAAGCTCGTGAACCAAAAAGGAACAAAGGTTCCGATTCTAATTGACAACTCGATCGGCCGAAATACGAGATTTACCTTCATCACGACCAGATTCAGAGATCTGGAGGTTGAGCTTCTATCACCTAGCTTAATAAAATACACTTTACAAGGTGGCCGATGTGGAGTGAAGTCAAAGGAGAGCATGATTGTCTGTCGCTTTCCTGAGGCAGAGGTAAGAACATTCAGATAGCATAAGTTAGAAGTAAGAACATTTAGGTAGCATAAGTTAGAGGTAAGAACATTCATTTAGCATAAGTTAGAGGTAAGAACATTCAGATAGCATAAGTTAGAGGTAAGAACATTCGGATAGCATAAGTTAGAGGTAAGAACATTCGGGTAGCATAAGTTAGAGGTAAGAACATTTAGGTAGCATAAGTTAGAAGTATGAACATTCGGGTAGCATGAGTTAGAGGTAAGAACATTCAGATAGCATAAGTTAGAGGTAAGAACATTTAGATAGCATAAGTTAGAGGTAAGAACATTCATTTAGCATAAGTTAGAGGTAAGAACATTCGGGTAGCATAAGTTCAAGGTAAGAACATTCAGATAGCATACGTTAGAGGTAAGAACATTCAGGTAGCATAAGTTAGAGGTAAGAACATCAGGTAGCATAAGTTAGAGGTAAGAACATTCGGGTAGCATAAGTTAGAAGTAAGAACATCAGGTAGCATAAGTTAGAGGTATGAACATTCGGGTAGCATAAGTTAGAGGTAAGAACATCAGGTAGCATAAGTTAGAGGTAAGAACATTCGGGTAGCATAAGTTAGAGGTAAGAACATTCGGGTAGCATAAGTTAGAGGTATGAACATTCGGGTAGCGTAAGTTAGAGGTATGAACATTCGGGTAGCATAAGTTAGAGGTAAGAACATTCGGTTAGCATAAGTTAGAGGTAAGAACATTCGGGTAGCGTAAGTTAGAGGTAAGAACATTCGGGTAGCATAAGTTAGAGGTAAGAACATTCGGGTAGCGTAAGTTAGAGGTAAGAACATTCGGGTAGCATAAGTTAGAGGTAAGAACATTCAGATAACTTCAGACACAACTCAGACACAATATGGTTACAATGTACTTTAATTCGTCGACTCGCAATCTGCGGGTCGCGGGTTCGAATCCCCGTCTCACCAAACATGCTCGCCCTTTCAGCCGTGGGGGCAACGACAGATGAAATACTGTAATTACAATCACAGCAACGGCAGATGGAATACAGTAATTCCAAAACATAATTACCATCCTCTGACACTATAGCTATTTCTTGATCTCCAGGGTTTCCACTCTTTGCCCATCTAAACATTGAAAACACTTGCTCCAGTCTTTTATACCTCACTCGAATGATCTTGTCAAATTTCTCCACCAACTTCAATGAGCCCTCTATCTAGGTATTGTATATAAGCACCTCATTCAGATAATGTAATCACTTTTTCGAGACATAAACCGGCTTTTAGTGGGGAGGAAGACAAGAGAATGTCAGTGGAGGTAATTATTATTGGAAATACATTTTCAGTTTAGGAAAATGTTAACTTCCAACACATACTTACCTCCACTGACTAATATAAAGACGGTACAAGAGTAGGGGAACCGCACTACATCCAGAACAGGCATGCTCTTCACCAGGAACTCGGTTCCTATATTAAAGGTGAAATATATAATACGAGTAATAGCAAGTATAGGCCAGCCCCAAATAGATAGCTGAGGTTCCACAACTCGAGGCTGGAATTAAGGGGTCAAGGTACCTATATCCCACGTCGGTGGCTAGGGCTATTGGACTGCAATGTTATATATACTTTTGATTGAATCCCGAATCTATCTGGTTGGTGAGTGCTTGACCTTTCTTATGAATAATGTCGGATTGTATATTGTTCATGAAAGGTGATCCACTATCTTCTCCTCATAATTCCGAACTTGAAGTGGTCCAATACTAGGTCCTTGATTGAACACAGGTTCCCTCCATAATTCCAGGGGCACGCAGAATACTCCTTGTCCACTTGGTTGGGGAGTGAGAATGAATGATCATAATGCCAGGGGCAAGCAGAATACTCCTTGTCCACTTGGTTGGGGAGTGAGAATGAATGATCATAATTCCAGGGGCAAGCAGAATACTCCTTGTCCACTTGGTTGGGGAGTGAGAATGAATGATCATAATTCCAGGGGCAAGCAGAATACTCCTTGTCCACTTGGTTGGGGAGTGAGAATGAATGATCATAATTCCAGACCGGATGAGTTCTATTCAGTATAGCATACACGATCCCATCATTCTGAGCCTCGGGTGTTGCCTCTTGGACTTCTTCAGGAGGAGGAGAAAGTTTGTCCACTTCGGTGGTGCAAAATTCATCACTTTATGGCTACAGGTTGTGTCAGACTGGAATTACGTGGAGGCTGGTTCCGCTTCTAGTGGCATCTGGGGTAAAACATCCAGGGACCCCAGTAAGAGGGACCTAACTTCGCCCTTTCCTCCAAGAGTATAGGAACACGCTCGAACACTCTGGAGGAAAAGCCTCTGTCCGCTACCCCAGCGATTGGAAACTAGGGGTAGCCCCACTAGTAGTGTCTGGGAGGGAAAAGCACGTTGGGAGGTCCTGAGGAACAGTGCTCTGGAAATTGTGATACAGGTGAACCAAGTTCCCTACATTTTTCAAAGCAAACCGATCCCGATTTATTCAACCTGAAGATCGGCATGGATGGGCAGGATCCCTTTTAGGAGTACTTATGATTATCCAAGAGTGGAAGTCCATTATAAGGTATACATCGAGATGGTCTTATGGAACACCCCATTCCAACAGAGCCTGTTGCAACTTGTAGTAATTATAGTGAAAGTGGTTGCTAGTGCAGAATTGAGAAGAGAAAGCATACCTGTCTGGGAAACACTCCCCACAGAGTGGGATCCAGTGAAAAATAAAGGTACCCTGGAAATAAAATAGTATATGATTGAGGAAAATACTCACCTCTGGTTAAAATCCAACAGATGTGGTCAAAATAGCTACAAGAGTAGTCGAAAGCCCTCAGAAGAGTAAACTGCTAGATCATGTAAGTAATGAGATAGGAAAGTATTAGGAGTAGTCCACATACCAGCACCACACAATGTCTTCTAGAGGGCAATTCAACCAGGTGGCTAATGAAATAAAGATATGACGAATCTGGTAAGATATGACACGCAAAAGATTCCTTTCCTTTACCGATAATCCGTTATGGGCTGTGTGAATCAGTTTGGGAAGCCACCTTGTGAGAGTAATGGGAGATAATTCACGGGAATCAAAGGATCCCAATGAATGAACAATCGGTTCCTGGTACCATGAAATGAGTTATTACGAGCCACAGAACACTTGAGGGCCCTGACAGGACATAAGAAACGATCAGGATCGGAGTGGTCGTAAAGATGATATATGGCTGGCAAATGGATTGATGAGAAGGATGTTTCCTCTTCCCTAGCTGCCATAGTCTTGGGAAGGAAAGGCCTATCAGGGTAAAGCAAGACTAATGTGGAACGATAAAGAGTCATATAAATAACTCAGACCTACGACGTCCACAGGCCAACAAGAACAACAACAAAAAACTATTTAACAGAAAAGTGAAACAAAGAACATTAAGCTAAGGGCTCAAAAGGAGGATGAGACAACGCATGTAAAACAACTGTAAGATCCCAATTCGGTAATTGAAAAGGTCGTTTGGGTCGAAGAATATGAAAAGATTTTAGTAGACCTGAGAAAACTGGGGATTCAAAAACCTTCCAATATTCAGAATATGTAAAAATAGTGGATAAGGATGCTTTATATAAAGCCACTGTAGATGAAACAAGACCCTTCTCAAATACCCAAGTGAGAAAACGGGGTATGATAGATACTTTTGGGTGAAGTGGGTTTAAATTCCTTTTAATACACCACTGACGATAAGTATCCCATTTCCGTTGGTAAACGATCGTGATTGGCATATGGAGAAATTTAGTTAAAAACAGAGAAATCTTAGAAGTTAAACCCTCATGTCGGGCAAAGGACTGCATAACTTCCAAGCATAAAGATTGAGTTTCCGAATATCTGGGTGGAAAATGTCTGAGGTTGTCTCAATAGCGACTGTCAATGTGGAAGAGGTAGAGGTGGACATTCCTGCAAATACTGAAGAAGCAGAAACCACAGTTGAGGGAGTACACCAACCCATAGTCAGAACCCGAGGCAATAGCCAACTCTGGGAAAAGGCATACAGATGTAAACATGTCCTGTTCTGCTGATTGCATCTACTTCCAATGCTTGAGGATGAGGTATCAGAGACCAAAACAACTGCAGCTGAGAATTCCAATGAGTCACAAAGGCCGTTGGAGACCCGAACCGAGAGCAAATCCACCGAAAAACCTCGTGATGTAGCATCTATTCCATCGGAAGAATCCGGTTGGGTCGAGACAAGTTATTTGCAATTAAATTCATAGCTCCTGGAACATGACATAATAAAAGACTAATACGATGGGAATGAGCCCAGTAGAGAAGATACAAGGTACGAAAACAAACGTCTCGAGAATGTGTGCCTCCTTGACGAGAAATGTGAGGTACCACAGTGGAACTGTTGGAATGTATCATGACAATTTTTTTTCCTTCAAGAGAGACAGACCTTGAACCATTGTCCAGTGTATTGGAAGGAGTTCGAGAACGTTGATATGGAGGGTAGACTTCTGTCCAAGTACCCTGGAACTCCTGTCCTTGAAGATAAGCTCCCCATCCCTGAAGAGATGCGTCTGTGAACAGATGGATGTCGGGACGAGGTGATGGAATGGGTACCCCAATAGTAGTTTTGTTCCAATCCAATCGACGATGTTGCTCCTGAGTAGTAAGACAGGATGATGCAAAGGACCGTAATGCATGATCTATTGGTCATGCAGTGACTACTGAAGGGAACTCATATGTGCTTGTCCCAAAGGAATGAGAGGCTCGAGAGACGCCCACATCCCTAAAAGAGAGAACCATCCGCACAGTAGGAGAAAAAAGAGACCTGGGAACCGAAGAAGGACGTCTGGAAACACCATTGGTAGATACTTCCAAATTAGAGCCAGAAATCCGAGAAGCCAATGACAATAAAGAAGAATGTAATCGGGCAGAATCGATTCGTGATTCTAACATCTCTGGAACTCCAACAAATAATATTGGATGGAAAAAAGGTAAACGAACATTTTCTAACAAAGCCTCTCTACCCAATAAATCCCAACAACAAACCAGTGACGAAACCAAAGAAAGAATGGATAAGGACAATCTGACGTCAACAAAATCTCCAACTTGTCCTCAGATTGATGAGGGATTTTTGATAGGGTTCTGACAAAAGTTAGATTGAAGATAAATACCTCAGGATAGTAGTCAGACAAATCCAAGAAAACTGGTCTGGTGATCACAGGTCCAGAAGGGGGTCCATCCATTGAAAATCTAAATGGACCTCCTCATGGCGGTGATAAGCCAAAGCATGCTGTTCTGATAAGCTTGGAGGACAAGGCATAGCTATCCCGTCACGAAACTGAGCGGACAAATCTCCTAACATGAACAGCAATATGAGGAGAAACCCAGTAACCTTGCTACCAACAAGGAAGGAATAGGAGAGACCCTCAAAACCCGAGTAACCAACTGGAGGTGGCTGACCAACATGATCCTCAGTTAAGGCCGACCTAGTAAAAGAATGAACCGGAGAAAACGAGTCTCGCCAGTCGTTCCTACACACCGCCTCGGAACCTTCCGGAGAGACACTCTCACAACGAAGCATATTACGGACAGCTTTGACTGAGAGTGAACCCTCCCCTGGACGTTGACAAACACCAGATAGCAGAAGTGGGAGAGGAGAGGTCTGGTTAAGCTCTGTAGTAGAAACATTAACTCGTGAATTCATACTCGTGGGAAAGTTTTTTTTTAAAGTAATGTATACATATAAATGAAAAGATAACCGTTGTAACGCCAACCACGTTCAAAATCACAACTTAAATAGTAAAGAAGCACACCACTTATTGATAGACACCCGTGCCGGATGCTTTGTCGAGAAAAAGCAATTACATTAATCTGAATGAGGCGCTTAGATATAGTACCTTGATAGAGGGCTTATTGAAGTTGGTGGAGATAATCTGAATGAGGTACTTATATACAGTACCTAGATAGAGGGTTCATTGAAGTTGATGGAGATAATCTGAATGAGGTACTTATATACAGTACCTTGATAGAGGGCTCATTGAAGTTGATGGAGATAATCTGAATGAGGTACTTATATACAGTACCTAGATAGAGGGTTCATTGAAGTTGGTGAAGATAATCTGAATGAGGTACTTATATACAGTACCTTGATAGAGGGCTCATTGAAGTTGATGGAGAAATTTACAAATTAGAATTTGACAAAAGCATTGGAGTGAGGTATAAAAGACTGGAGAAAGTGTTAGATGAGCAAAGAGTGGAAAACCTGGAGATCAAAAAAATAGTTATAGTGTCGTTGTTGGGATTGTAATTACTGTGTTCCACCTGTCGTTGTTGTGATTATAATTACTGTGTTCCACCTGTCGTTGTTGTGATTATAATTACTGTGTTCCACCTGTCGTTTTTGTGATTGTAATTACTGTGTTCCACCTGTCGTTGTTGT
>NW_013744209.1:0-4049 GCF_000517525.1 Limulus polyphemus
TTTTGTTATTGATAATAGATAGTATCGTTAAATCTTTGTCTTGTTATTGAGTGTACACAGCATTTTTAAATCTTGTGTTTTATTATTGACAGTACACATAATCGTTAAATCTTGTGGCTTGTTATTGAGAGTACTCAGTATCGTTAAATCTTGTGGCTTGTTATTGAGAGTACTCAGTATCGTTAAATCTTATGCCTTGTTATTGATAGTACACATAATCGTTAAATCTTGTGGCTTGTTATTGATAGTACACAGTATCGTTAAATCTTATGGCTTGTTATTGATAGTACACAGTATCGTTAAATCTTTAGTCTTCTTATTGACAGTACACAGTTTCGTTAAATCTCGTGTCTTCTTATTGATAGTACACATTATTATAAAACCTTGTGTCTTCTTATCGACAGTACCCAGTATTGTTAAATTTTGTGTTTTCTTATTGGCAGTACACAGTATCGTTAAATATTGTGGCTTGTTAGTGATAGTACACAGTATCGTTAAATCTTGTCTACTTATTGATAGTACATAGTTTTGTCAAATCTTGTGTCTTCTTATTGACAGTACACAGTATTGTTAAATCTTGTGTCTTCTTATTGATATCACACAGTATTGTTAAATCGTGTGTCTTCTTATTGATAGTACACAGTATCGTTGATTCTTGTTGCCCTTTAGTGATAGTACACAGTATTGTTAAAACGTTTGTCTTCTTATTGATAATACACAGTATCGTTAAATCTTGTGGCTTGTTAGAGATAGTACACAGTATTGTTATATCTTGTGTCTTCTTACTGACAGTAAAAAGTATTATTAAATCTTGTGTCTTGTTATTGATAGTACACAGTATCGTTAAATCCTTTCGCTTGTTAGTGATAGTACACACTACTGTTAAATCTTGTGTCTTCTTATCGACAGTACCAGTATCGTTAAATCTTGTGTTTTCTTATTGACAGCACACATATTCGTTAAATCTTGTGGCTTGTTATTGATAGTTTACAGTATCGTTAAATCTTATTTCTTGTTATTGATAGTACACAGTATTGTTAAATCCTGTGTCTTCTTATCGACAGTACACAATATTGTTAAATCTTGTGTTTTCTTATTGAAAGTACACAGTATTGTTAAATCTTGTGTCTTGTTGTCGACAGTACACAGTATTGTTAAGTCTCGTGTTTTCTTATTGACAGTACACATAATCGTTAAATTTTGTGGCTTGTTATTGATAGTACACAGTATCGTTAAATCTAGTGGCTTGTTAGTGATAGTACACAATTTTGTTATATCTTGTGTCTTGTTGTCGACAGTACACAGTATTGTTAAGTCTCGTGTTTTCTTATTGACAGTACACATAATCGTTAAATCTTGTGGCTTGTTATTGATAGTACACAGTATCGTTAAATCTAGTGGCTTGTTAGTAATAGTACACAATTTTGTTATATCTTGTGTCTTCTTATTGACATTACACAGTATTGTTAAATCTTGTGTGTTGTTATTGATAATACATAGTGTCGTTAAATCTTTGTCTTGTTATTGACAGTACACAGCATTTTTAAATATTGTGTTTTATTATTGACAGTACACAGTATTGTTAAATCCTGTGTCTTCTTATTGATAGTACACAGTATTGTTCAATCTTGTGTCTTCTTATTGATAGTACACAGTATTGTTAAATATTGTGTCTTCTTATGGACAGTACACAGTATTGATAAATCTTGTCATCTTATAGACATTACACAGTATTGTTCCATCTTCTGTCTTCTTATTGAAAGTACACAGTATCGTTAAATCTTGTGGCTTGTTAGTGATAGTACACAGTATCGTTAAATCTTGTCTTCTTATTTTTACTACATACTATTGTTAAATCCTGTGTCTTCTTATGATAGTACATAGGATTGTTAAATCTTGTGTCCTCTTATTGACAGTACACAGTATTAATAAATCTCGTGTCTTCTTATTGATAGTACACAGTATCGTTAAATATCTTGTCTTCTTATTGACAGTACACAGTATTGTTAAATCCCGTGTCTTCTTATCGACAGTACACAATAATGTCAAATCTTTTGTCTTCTTATTGACAGTACACAGTATCGTTAAATCTTGTGTCTTCTTATTGATAATACACAGTATTGTTAAATCTTGTGTCTTCTTATCGCAAGTACAAATCATTGTTTAATCTTGTGTCTTTTTATTGATAGTACACAGTATCGTTAAATCTTTTGTTTTACTGTGTACTGTCAATAAGAAGACACAAGATTTAACAATCCTATGTACTATCATAAGAAACTATACTATGTTATAGCGCGACTGTTGAAGTTGAGTGTATCGTAAAGTTGTATTCGGAAAGAATAAAACTGGGAAACAAGAATCAATGATACTGTGTACTATCAATAAGAAGACACAAGATTTAACAATACTGTGTGATATCAATAAGAAGACACCAGATTTAACAATACTGTGTACTGTCAATAAGAAGACACAAGATTTAACTATACTATGTACTATCAATAAGAAGACAAGATTTAACGATACTGTGTACTATCACTAACAAGCAACAAGATTTAACGATACTGTGTACTGTCAATAAGAAGACAGAAGATGGAACAATACTGTGTAATGTCAATAAGAAGACAAGATTTATCAATACTGTGTACTGTCCATAAGAAGACACAATATTTAACGATACTATGTACTATCAATAAGAAGACACAAGATTGAACAATACTGTGTACAATCAATAACAAGACACAAGATTTAACAATACTGTGTACTGTCAATAAGACGACAAAAGATTTAACAATATTGTGTACTGTCGATAAGAAGACACAGGATTTAACAATACTGTGTACTGTCAATAATAAAACACAAGATTTAAAAATGCTGTGTACTGTCAATAAGAAGACACAAGATTTAACAATACTGTGTACTTTCAATAAGAAAACACAAGATTTAACAATACTGGGTCCTGTCGATAAGAAGACACAAGATTTAACAATAGTGTGTACTATCACTAACAAGCGAGAGGATTTAACGATACTGTGTACTATCAATAACAAGACACAAGATTTAACAATACTGTTTACTGTCAGTAAGAAGACACAAGATATAACAATACTGTGTACTATCTCTAACAAGCCACAAGATTTAACGATACTGTGTATTATCAATAAGAAGACAAACGTTTTAACAATACTGTGTACTATCACTAACAGGCAACAAGAATCAACGATACTGTATTCTATCAATAAGAAGACACAAGATTTAACAATACTGTGTACTGTCAATAAGAAGACACAAGATTTAACAAAACTATGTACTATCAATAAGAAGACAAGATTTAACGATACTGTGTACTATCACTAACAAGCCACAAGATTTAACGATACTGTGTACTGTCAATAAGAAAACACAAGATTTAACAATACTGGGTACTGTCGATAAGAAGACACAAGAGTTTACAATAATGTGTACTATCAATAAAAAGACACGAGATTTAACGAAACTGTGTACTGTCAATAAGAAGACAAAAGATTTAACAATACTGTGTACTATCAATAAGATGACACAAGATTTAACAATACTGTGTACTATCAATAACAAGGCATAAGATTTAACGATACTGTGTACTATCAATAACAAGCCACAAGATTTAACGATTATGTGTACTGTCAATAAGAAGAGACGAGATTTAACAATACTGTGTACTGTCGATAACAAGACAAAAGATTTAACAATACTGTGTACTGTCCATAAGAAGACACAATATTTAACGATACTGTGTACTATCAATAAGAAGAGACGAGATTTAACATTAACGTCTCACAAGCTCAACTTCAACAATACGTCACTCTCTGACTGCAGTTCAATTACTCATTACCTACATACACATTATTGTCCCGTCACGTCTTATATATACCAGACTACCCTATATCTAGTAATCTCCTGACAATTCACGAAGGTACAAGATATTTAAAGAAAGAAGAGGGCGTGACACTAGTCACGTGACCTCGCTGACGCATCACTGCCCCCTTCTTAATATTGTTCGTCCCGAACAATAA
>NW_013744210.1:0-1560 GCF_000517525.1 Limulus polyphemus
CATTACGTTGCCAAAACTTAGAACAACTGATTTTTGCTAGATGTATCTGTAAAAAGGCATGGGCTCTTTGATGACCTGCAGTTGTGAAAAACCTTTGTTGCATCAAAGAAACCGTTGGATGATTTCACTTGTAGAGAAGTAACTGTACATTTCCCAATCATGAATAATTGTTGTTAGTTAGTTATTAAGGGCTATCTGTGCTCTGCCTATAACGAGTATCGAAACCTGGTTTCTGGCAGTATCAGTCCGCAGACATATCGCTGTGCCACTGGGAGATGTGTGTGTATGTGTGTGTGGTGGGGGGGGGGATAATTATTAGACAACCATGCTTCGATTACGGTTTTTGTTCGTTGTTAAACACAAATCTATACAAAGGGCTATCTGTGCTCTGCCTACCACGGGTATCGAAACCCGGTTTCTAACAGTATAAGACAGCAGACATACTGCTGTGCCATAGGGAGTGTTTAATGACACGTTTGTTTGTATGTCTGTTTGAAGTTAAACTTAAATCTATACAGTGGATTATCTGTGCTGTGCTGTGCATACCATGGGTATCGAAACCCTGTTTTTAGCGTTATAAGCCACTGTGCCACTAGGGAGTGGGGATCGACTACATTTGGTAGACACAATCTGACAACAAATATTACACTGTATATTATTTCTTAGATATTGTATACACGGCCAAAAAAGAAGCGTTAGCGATTGTCTATGTATATGAATATCATCTATTATATTCTATGCTGCACAAAGGTATATCACCATATGTATATATATATATATGATTATATACAAACAAAATCCCATTTTTCGTCACACGTACATAAGCGTAACAAAATGTAAGTATTGATTCTAATTTTACTTCTTCGTGATATGTGTTCTTCCTCAGACTTAGAAATCTCTGAGCTTACGAGCAGACAACTACGTTTTAACTATTGAACGGTTCGCTGATTTGCTGCCAACGTTTCCCCCACATCGAGTCACCTCAAGCGAAAAAACCTCTTACGTCAGCATCGCGAGCTTGACGTCATCATTTTAAGAGAACAAAGCATCACCGGTACACTTTTTTTTTTTATTGGAACTGATAGTAAACAAAATGGGTTTGTCTTCTCAGCATATTTCTTTGATCATCTGAAAAGAGAAATACTTGTATTTATGAAATCAAATCAAAGGTTTTCGGATATTAAGCCTACTCATGAAGAAAAGATTGAACTGATTATATGTTACTCATGGCCCACGGCGATAAGTTTACGTACTTACAACGCTAACATTCGGGGTTCAATTCCCGGCATTGGATACAGCAGATAGCCTAATGCGACTTAGTTTTATAACTCTCGATTTGCGTTTGTTGCCTGTAAGTATACCTAACAGCGAGAAGGAATATGTTTAATGTAAAAGCTTCGTAATTTAACTCCTCTGATGGCTTAGCGGCAAGGTTCAGGGCTAATAACGCTAAAATTTGGGGCTCGATCCCCTCGACAGACGCGACGTAGAAAGCCCATTGTTTAGCATTATGTCAAAACAGACACGAATCTTAGTGGACTTGTATAGCTTGGTGTTTAG
>NW_013744211.1:0-2949 GCF_000517525.1 Limulus polyphemus
ACTTTTACCTTTACCTAGATCAATCTCATAGAGCTGGGAGCAGTTTATCCAGCTGGCTGAAGAGCAACTGCGGAGTACACAACCTGATCTAACTTTTTATCTTTACCATACTTACCTTTACCTAGATCAATCTCATAGAGCTTGGAGCAGTTTATCCAACTGGCTAAAGAGCAACTGTGGAGTACACAACCTGATCTAACTTTTTATCTTTACCATACTTACCTTTACCTAGATCAATCTCATAGAGCTTGGAGCAGTTTATCCAACTGGCTAAAGAGGAACTGTGGAGTACACAACCAGTTCTAACTTTTTACCTTTACCATACTTACCTAGATATTGATTTATTTTATAATTTCCAGTAGAGCTGCTTAAAAATACTTAGAAGTAAATTAACTTGCGATCAAAGCAAACTCTGCATATTTGAGAACCAAAAAATATACTTAGTAATGAGCATAGCTAATTTAATATACTGTTCAACTATCTAATATATATAAAAGCAAATTGACCTTTGATAACGCTACATTCATCTGTGTCGCTTAGCAACAAAACTATGAACTGATATTATTGTCTTAAGAATGTATATAATATTTCAAACGTTCACCAGGGCTGACTTGAATTCAACTTTTTTAGATCGTTTTAGTTTATGCATATACTTAGCTTGACGTAGACATCTCGAAGTTATTGGCGAGTTTTAAAAACATCTAAGTTCAGTGACCATAATTCACGTTTTATTAGCTTTTCGTGAAATTCTTCAGTTTTATTATTACTTTTTTTTTTGGATAAAACATTTTTTTTCTTTTTTCCAAACGTTTTGCCATTAGTATTCACTAATGATGGTACTTGAAATTAATTTTTAGGTTTAAACTTTGTGATCGAATTTTTATCATAAACCTTAGGCCTAGTGGTTTTGGGTTTCTTCATCTTTTTTCGGCGTTTAAACCATAAATTTTAGGTTATATGACGTAATTAGAAAAATAAATTCTGGTACGTGTGAAATATCGATGGATATGTGATATGGTTATAATGTAGATAATAAACTGAACAGTAAAAAATAAATCTTATTAAGAGTTTGATATGATTTTCATAATTTAAAGTCATGAACTATGGTGTGATGCTACCCTTTTTTCCGCTGATCAAAATCTAATATATATTTGTTTGTTTGTTTGGTTTGTTTGTTTTAATTATGCACAAAGCTATACAAGGGCTATCTGTGCTCTGCCCACCACGGGTATCGAAACCCGGTTTCTAGCGTTGTAAGTCCGCAGACATACCGCTGTGCCACTGGGGGGCATAATATATATAAAAGCCAGTTGTAATTTTGTCTCTGTGTAATGCTCATATTATGAATAATTTTTAATTTAAGTTGTACTGATGTTTTGAGAGTGTACTTGAAAATTGTTTTTATTTTCTTAATGTGTAACTTTTTCTTTTATAATGAAGAGGGAAGTTTAATGAACAAAGCTCGCTGAAGGGAGGGCGGGGGTTGTAGTCCCTGAAGGTTTTGAAAAGGCAGTATTACTTATAATGATTAGAATATACTGATTCATCAGTTGGTGTCCTCGATATTTTCGACTGTAAACCCAAAGTCAAAGTATAAAGAAAGAAAACTCGTAGAAAGCAGCTTGATTAATCGCTTCAGCTAAAGTCATTGTATTACTTTCAAATCCAGTTTTCTCTCATAACGTGTACAAAACCTGTGTCGTCCATAAACAACCAACCACAGAAAACAGTGTTTCAGGTTTTCAACCCCAGTCGTAGTTCTGGTCCACCAGCATTCGTTTTCTCAAGTAGTCCACTTGAAACACGAGAGAAGTATCTATGGTAAGGGGAAATACACAACGCTAGATGTTTAAAATGTGAGTTCTGAGGTGCTATCAGTGAGTGGGGAAATGTAGGAATTTTCAGAAATGCATTTCCACTTGAAGCCTCGTGGCAACGATGTACTTTAGCTAATTCATTGACAGCGATCCTGGCTCTTAGTATTTGAAAAATATCGTTTGGAATATTTTGTAAAATTTCTCTACATGTGGTGGCCCAGGTGGGTTAAATGAATTCTTGAATTAATAGATAAAGAATGAAATGTGAATTTTATAAATTGGAACAGGAAGATGGAAAAGAGCAGTGGTAAAAGTATTGTATTTCGTGTTAAAGATATTTACAAACCTTCTTCATAAGGCAGCAAAAATCAGTTGTACATGGCATACTAAAACCGAGCTTTCAAGATGAGGGCAGAAAGAATCCATTGGTAGTATATACCGTGAATGTATCTAATGTAGCTCTACCATGGAGAACCTCCTGGCAACTTTCTGGTAGAGGTCACGTGTAGTGACTTCATAACGTCTGAACTTGACCCGATTCCACACTGTGTTCCATTTGACGTGTGTATTACAGGAGACTACGTCTGTTGGTTTATGAAACTAGCGAGGTCAATGTTAGTATCTTACTTGCCAGAACGTAAAACCGTTTTAAGGTAATACTGTTAGTGCTCAGTAAAGTTATGCTTATGGCTGTCATGAGAAGTAAAATAATTAGTTTGAATTCTGATAAAATACATCGTAAGTTTCAAACTCAAGCGTTTGTTTGTAATTAGGCACAAACTACACAATTGGGTATTTATGCTCTGTCCACCACGGGTATCGAAACCCGGATTCTAGCGTTGTAAGTCCGTAGATATACCGCTGCGCCACTGGGGAGCTCAAACTCGAGCGATCAGAACTCGACATTTTACAGGTAAAACGGACACAGATCACAGAAAGATGAATTTTAAAAATAGGAGATAACAAGCCTTCCCTGTAGCTGGCGGGAGTTTAACAACTTCTCTCTTGAGAAGCTCATCCTTCTTAAACAAACTTGTACACTTTCTTTGGCGATGTTGACACTCGCTTCGGCCCGGCATGGCCAGGTGGTTAGGGCACTCGACTCTCAATCTGAGGGTCGCGGGTTCGAATC
>NW_013744212.1:0-1116 GCF_000517525.1 Limulus polyphemus
CCACAAAGAGAGTGGAACAGTGGCGAGGAAACCAAACACTGGAGTAGTGGGAACTTTAACAACAAAGCAACAAGGAATATAAAACACCTGCAAGGACTAAGGAAACACCTAAGCCTGAGAAGAGTGCATCTCGACAAGTCAGAGAAGATGCAGGCTGTTCGGGTGTTTTCTCATCCCTTGCTGCTGAAGTGTCTGTTCGGGTGCACCTATGGTTTCTAACTTGTCGATGTTGTGGTGTATCATTGGCTTTGGTTGCTGCAATAAAGGGCAAGACCAACATGCTGCAAGAACAAGAAGAAATAACCCTGACTGGATGAGAGCTGCTTTCAGTTACCAACCTGGGATAGATTGCCAGTCCAGGATGTCAATAGGCTCTATGTCAGCTACTTGCCAAGAATTTGGTGCTAAGAAGTGGAAATGAGAATCTAAGAAAATATGATGTAGTGATGGGAACGTCCAGCTTAGCCTTGTGAAGACCCATCCTGAGCTTTCAAAATATTTGGTATCTGTTCAAAACCTTTAGTCAAAGCACTTTTTGGCCAATATAATGAAGTACAATTCTTGCTTTCAAATGACTTCTTTTGGTGCATCACTGGATGTAGAGGAGCCAGCTAATATCATAAGCATGTTCAAAGAATATTGTTTGTAGCTGTTTTAAAAGCAGAAAAATGATGTGCCAAAAACGAATGTCCCAAAATAGAGTTATTATTTGTAAACTGTCGACTTTCTATTAGTTCTTTATATTAACTTGTCGAACGTGAATAAATTTCAGATCCTCATTTAGTTTATTAATAAGAATTATGGAATATTAACAAAGTCCTGATAATTTATTATAAGTCCCTGTAGCGCAGTGGATAGCGCGTTGGACTTCTAATCCAAAGGTCCCGGGTTCGACCCCCGGCAGGGATGATTGACGGCATTGTTTTTGAGGATTAGACTACACCGAGAGGATCGGAAACCATTACAACTGATTGTGGTGGGAAATGTAAAAGATGAGTAATTGTTTCAATCCATTAAGTGTAAGGAAAATGTTACTATGGTATTTGACGGAAAGGATGTTGGGGATATTCACTAATGAAGTTTAAGCAATATTCTTCATCATTAATGGTTGCTGTA
>NW_013744213.1:0-2689 GCF_000517525.1 Limulus polyphemus
ACTGTTACCAATGATAGGACATTTACTGATGAAGCAGATGAACCCCACATGAAGCAGAAGCCAACGAGACGGAGACCAGTACGGAAGAAGATACGTCCCGTAAAATTAAGAGACTTTGTTGAATTGTAATTTTGTGATTGTAATTCTGTATATTTAATTAAGTTATTATTAATTGTCATTGGTTTATTGTAAGTGGCTATTGTTCGGGACGAACAATACTAAGAAGGGGCAGTGTTGCGTCAGCGAGGTCACGTGACTCGTTCTCTCGAACCTTCGTGAATTGTCGGGAGATTACTAGATATAGGGTAGTCTGGTATATATATAAGAGGGTGACGGCGTGACGCAAGAATGTGTGTAGGTAATGAGTAATTGAACTGCAGTCAGAGAGAGACGTATTGTTGAAGTTAAGGTTCGTTGTTAAAACGTTTGTAAAAGAGCGACTGTTGAAAATAAGTGTATCGTGAAGTTATATTCAGAAAAAATAAACCAGTTTTATTAAGTAAGGACTTGTGTCGCTAAAGTTTCATCAAAACGAAGTTGCAGAAAGTTAATTAACAAACGGAGACGTAACAGTATATAAGCCTGGCAGAGAAAGCCAGTGATAATGAATGAAGAAAGAGTAGTAGTTATTTTGACTCTGTGTAAGTTATGATTCTGTTAGTTTCGAGCTACTGAGCCGTAAAGTGTGTGTTTTGCACTAGTCGAGAGCGAAGTTATCTAGATTGTGAATCACTGTGATTTATAGCGTGTATTACAAAAGTTGTTAAGTTTAAAGTGACGAAAAACGTACTGATTGTGGAACTACTGTGTACTAAAAGTTTGTATCGAGGAAGAATAAACTGGTTTAATCAAGAACGGACTTGTATTGCTGAAGATCATCAGAAAGAATTTCTACCGGAAACAAACAAAAAAGCAGATACGTAGCAATAGTATTCTGGTGGACTGTAGAGGGTATGTTATGATTGGTTGGTTTATCTCTGTTTCTGGTTGGTGGAGAGACTTCCTGTCGATTCAGTCAATGGTAGCTACAGGTTACTCAACTCTAATCCAGGATCTCTGTTTAGTAAAGGTTTTATAGTGTTAATGTAAAAGGACTCTTTAATTTTTATTGTCTTCCAAAATTTGTCTGTCTCGATTATTCTAGTTTTTTCCCAGTTTATTTTGTGTACAGTTGACATGATGTGTTCTGCAATGACTGAAATTTGAGTTATCATGAGTTTTGCACTGTCTTTATGTTTTTATATTCTTGTCGCAAGTCTTCTTCCCGTTTCTCCAATGTATGTTTCGTTGCAGAAACACGGAATTTTATAAATGACGTTTTTGTGTTCCTCATTGGTAGATTTCTGTTTGTTTTTCACGAAAATGGATCCTAATGTCTTGTAGGATTTCCACTGGACGTCTGTGTTGAATTTATTGGCTATGCGTTTGAGTTTTTTACTGAACTTTTGCAGGTAGGGGAGGTAAATGATACTGGTGTTTCCCTTCTCTTTTCTTTCTGTTGTTTCTGAGCACCCCAGGTTGTCTTTCAGGTTCAAAATTTTTTGAGGCTTGAAATATATTAAACCTAAATTCCTGCAAAATTTTATTTACACACTGACCTGAAGACGAAAAGCGGAATACTTTCGAAACGTCGTCCTCTATACTTGTGTTCCTACAATAGGCAGTTGCCGTTCATTCAACTAAATTTCATCATGAATACTATACCTAAACAATTTATTCGCGAAGGAGGTTACGGTTATAGGTGATTCTATGACAAGGCATGTGGATAGGACAGTCTGTGGGGTAAATAGGGAGAATTGTTTGTTTGTTTGTTTTGAATTTCGCGCAAAGCTACACGAGGGCTATCTGCGCTAGCTGTCCCTAATTTAGCAGTGTAAGACTAGAGGGAAGGCAGCTAGTCATCACCACCCACCGCAAACTCTTGGGCTACTCCTTTACCAACGAATAGTGGGATTGACCGTCACATTATAACGCCCCCACGGCTGAAAGGGCGAGCATGTTTGGTGTGACGAGGACTCGAACCCGCGACCCTCAGATTGGGAGTCGAGTGCCTTAACCACCTGGCCATGCCGGGCCTAAATAGGGAGAAACAAATTAGATTATGCTACCCAAGGGCACAGCTGGAGAATATAGCTAACAGATTAAGGGATATAATAAAGGAGGCTAGCAATGATGCAGTTTTTGTTGAGCAAGTAGGTGAAGGTAGGTCAGAAGAGCTAATTGATTAGTACAAGGGGTTGATAAAGGCATTTAATGAAAATTGGGTAACATCTAGTTGAAAATGGTCATTGCTGTATTAAGTTCGATGTTTTGTTGTACGTTAAGATCAGGAATAATGATATTTTGATTACAAATTTAAAAAAGAACCAAATTTTGAAGGGATTCGACAAGAATTATCTTTTGTGAATTGATCGGCTGATTTATTTGAAGACACTTATTAAATGTGGAAAATGTTTAAAGATAAATTTCTAAATATTCAAGATAAACATATCCCTTATAGAAAAAAGGTGGCTACAAATAAAAAACCAGGTTTGCTTACAAAGGGTATAAGGGATAAAATCAAAGAAAAGCATCACGAATTTAAGAAATTTAAGTTGACTGGTATGACGGGAGATTTAGAAGATTATAGAAGGTTAGGAAAGTCGGTCAAACAGGAAATTAGGACATCAAAATTATGTATGGAAAAGGG
>NW_013744214.1:0-2214 GCF_000517525.1 Limulus polyphemus
TTTTAATTCTAATTTAATTATACTGATTACTCTACAGTACTATAATGATTTAAGACTAACTTTAGTTTTCTGGGTAGGCCAAACCTCGTGAGATATTATTGGGTTTACGACCGAAAATGTCGTTAACAACGAGGGTACCCAACTGAAGAAATAATGTATTTTAATCATTATAAGTAATAGAGTTGAAATATTATAAATAAGATAGTTTGAACATTATAAGTAAGCTAGTTTTAACTGTTACGTATGACAATTTCTAATAGCCTAAAACTGAATTAACTTGTAATGTAGATTTAGTAGTTAAATATTTGCTGATATATATCCAATTTATGATATTTGCCAACAAGATTGATGCACATAGTTATCTTTGTTCTATACAAATGTATTAATATACAAACAATAATACATTTTATAATAACAGTTATTACAAAGAGTTATTACAAATAATGATTTATTTACAAAAGTTTCACAAACTTGTAAGCTAGTCTGGAACTTATTTGATATCTTATCAAGGGTTTACAATGAGAGAAGTAATTTCGAGTTGATGTAGGTATAATTCACTTAACAGGGAGCTAGCTAGCCCTGTAGTTCTCACTGATCACACACCGATGACGTTAGGTAATGTTTTCGTAAAAGTACTAATGCGCGATGTGAATCCACTGAAGTTGAATGATTTGTAATGTTCGAAATTTATAAATGTTCCTGGTCAAATATCTGAAGTTTTCCGATTGATAAGCGTTATAACAATCACAGTTATAGCTTTCGAAGTTTTATAGCATACTGATTATAGCGACCCAGTAATAAATATTATTTTTTGAGCGTCACGTTGGTTATGTTTATAGGCGTGTGGAGAGTTTCTCGAAAATTCAGGTTACGTAAAAATACAAAGCCACATTAGCGTTTACGTACACGCATATATTGTTGATTCTTACGCTCGTTTGTTTTGTTTTTTGTTTTTGAATTTCGCGCAAAGCTACACGAGGGCTATCTGCGCTAGCCGTCCCTAATTTAGCAGTGTAAGACTAGAGGGAAGGCAGCTAGTCATCACCACCTACCGCCAATTCTTGGGCTACTCTTTTACCAACGACTAGTGGGATTGACCGTCATATTATAACGCCCCCACGGCTGAAAGGGTGAGCATGTTTGGCGGGACGGGGATTCGAACCCGCGACCCTCAGATTGCGAGTCGAGTGCCCTAACCACGTGGCCATGCTGGGCCTCTTACGCTCGAGAATCTTCTACAACTTTAGAGAATAGGCGGGAGTTTCGCAATACATATTTAACAATATAATTTATGTACATTTCTAAATACAAATTAAATTTAAACAAACATCGATATTAAAATAAATATAGAATGATAAATTCGTCATATAATATTATAAGTAAGCTAATTTGAGTATTATAAGTAAGCTAGTTTGAACATTATAAATAAGCTAGTTTGAAAATTATAAGTAAGCTAGTTTAAACATTACAAGTAAGCTAGTTTAAACATTATAATTAAGCTAGTTTAAACATTATAAGTAAGAAAGTTTGAACATTATAAGTAAGAAAGATTGAATATTATAAGTAAGCTAGTTTGAAAATTATAAATACGCTAATCTAAACGTTATAAATAAGATAGTTTGAACATTATATGTAAGTTAGTTTGAAAATTATAAAAACACTAGTTTAAACGTTATAAGTAAGATAGTTTAAACATTAAAAGTAAGAAAGTTTGAACAATTAAAGTAAACTAGTTTAAACATTATAATAAGTAAGACAATTTCAACACTACAAGCTTGCTTTGATCAGAATGTCATATGAATTTCCAGAATAGGGTCGTATAAGCAGTGACAGTAACGACTCCTAGCACTATATATATATGGGGACCGTTGCTGTATTAGGAGATAAACTGTCGTTCTGGAATATGCTTGGAATGATGGAGATATTCAGTGTCATTAAAACCACCACTCATATTATTTTCCACCATACTGCTAAAATTGTAAGATTTACTAATGAAAACTATCCACACAGAAAAATATATAAACAAGTTTTTCCACAAACGAGCCCAACCAAATTCGTTAATGTTGTCTATAGATATTCAAAAATCTATCAAAAAAGTGCACATCGATCTTAAGCCACTGGTCCGAAAATCACAGGTTTTGTGTTCGCTCACTGTAGGACTGTTAACAAGTACCCGGTGTTTAAGTGTTAACAAGAACCCAGTGTTTGAGCGAA
>NW_013744215.1:0-2205 GCF_000517525.1 Limulus polyphemus
TTGAGATAAGGCTTGTTTCGGCTTCTCTGGTGTATGAAACGTAAAGATATGCAAAAAGTACACTATTCTAAGCAATGTACAGACAAAACTCTTATTTTATTTATATAGATAGATACTGTACACACACAAACGAATATGGTCCTTGCAGTACTTTTTGGTTGTAAGACCACGTTTGACAGTTGTTCTTGATGAATTTTCTTATGTTGAGATTATGTGGAGGTAGTCCTAATGGATCAAAATATTTTCCTTTTCTTTTTAACCCAAATAAATACAGACACAGTGGCTACCGGATTTATGACTCGGATCCAGGTTGATGATATATGATTGCTTCTCTGCATAGTCAGGTAGTTGGTCACTGGCAAATACACCTCCAAACTTTTTTCGCGTTTGCATAAGTTATGATGTTTCTAGACTGATCAATGTCTAAAATTGACTGAAATTCTACATATGCTAGAACATTTATAGTGTTGCCTAAGGCAGTACTAAACATATTTCAATTCGTAAATTTTCCTGTTTCACCAAGTATAAGTGAGAATCTCCAGCAGATTGATCCAGTGTAAAATCAAAGGCAAAGAGTGTATGTCCTCCCGAGTATTCCTCATATCCTATATCAGTTTCTTGATCTTGAAATTGTTTTCCAGTTGCACTAAATAATGTTTCGTAGCTTCGTGCTTATAGTTTAGCATCAAAATCTGTCTGTAAAGGTCCAGCAAAAAATTTTTTCCAGCCACGTTGATTGCCACAAAATTGATACTGTAATGTTCAAAATTGTATGGATTTTTCTTCCAAGATTCATTAAATGCATCATTAGCAACACATACTATAATAAGACATGTAGGTACTTGACCTAAAGAGAATTATCAATAGACGCTTGTAAGTTTCCCCCGGGAATTGAAAACGATTTGCACATTATATATTTCATAGGATATTTAGCTGTTCCTTTCTGAAATGCTTTAGCATGTGACAGAATGACTGACAGGCTGATCTTGACTTTTCTAGAGTAGATAGAAATGTGTTGTAGTACAATTTTGAATCCCAGTTCATCATTTGACATAATACAAAACGAATCTTTACTTCGTATGAGTCAGAGTTTTAAACTTACACCATTAGGCAAACTTGTTCTGTAAAAAGATATCTGAGTGTAGATGACCGATCATGTCAACTGTTTGGCTAACACATGTATCTAACTATCAGTCTTTGATTTCATCATTCTCACTATCATTAAAATCAAGAGCATCAAAACTACCTGCCATGTCTTTTATCTCAAATTGACTGAAATTATGCGTATGCTAGAACATTTATTGTGTTGTCTAAAGCACTACTAAACAAATTTCAATTCGTAAATTTTCCTGTTGCACCACGTTTAAGTGAGAATATCCAGCAAATAGATCAACTTGAGAAAATAGAGAATAAAGTAACAAGTTGGCAGGTGCAGAGGTATCTTCATCCTTTTTTATATTGGTCCTATCAGGCTTGACCATCTTTGCCTTTACATGAAGATATGATTGTGCCAGATTTAAATTTTATCACCTGATCCCAATATAGAAAATTCGATGGGTCCTCTGTCTGTCACTGAAGATAGATGATAATATTCGGTCCACTGACCTTCTTCAATCACATTTTGTGTGGGAGGGAGAGAAAATAAGTCTAGCTAAGACTTTGTACACTGACAGGGCTTTCATGTGGTAGGAGAGTCATGATTACTTGTCAAAAAAGTCTCAAGTAGATGTTCTTCATCTCTTAGCTTTAGATATTCTGAACACAGGACCTTTCTGTTTCTTTTCTTTTATTATGTAGAACATCTCCAGCCAGATTCTGAGCTTTTTGTATTTCTCATCATTTTTTAGCATAGACAAAAGGTTTTCCCTGTATGATATCAGATGCTAAATTTATGCCTGACTGAACAGCTTATTTTCCTAAGGCTAATGCTCCTTTCTTCAGAAATGGTACAGTCAAACAAAACAAGTAACTCAAAACATTTTCCAATCCGTAGACATCATCAGAAGACTTTATAACTCTTTGTAGTTCAGATTCATAAAATGTTCCGTTTAATTTGTCTCCGAGATAGTTTTGCAGTGTATACACTGATGGATTTCTTCTCTGTTCTTTGGTAAATCCTAAATATTTTTGTCTGTCCATCCAGGCATATAACCTTTCATAAATTGATGCTTCACTTTACTAATACGTACTTGATTGCCTACTTTG
>NW_013744216.1:0-2209 GCF_000517525.1 Limulus polyphemus
ACGACTTGTGCCATAGCTGACGTCCATGAACGTCGCGAGAACCAGTAGGCCTTATATTTGTGATAAAAAATACATTTCTACTTAATTCGTCCATTTCGGATTACAAATCGAAGATGTGTGATTAACGGTATCGTATTTGATTTATCTCTTGTCTGGTACGAAAATGCTTACACACACCTACCTCTGATTTAAACTCTGTTTGTTTGTTATCGAAACCCGGTTTCTAGCGTTGTAATTCCGCAGGCATACCGATGTGCCATTGGGGGCTTTAAAATCTGAAATGGACAAATAGGAGGCACGTGAAAGCAAAACAATCAAACAAGAAAAAAAACTTCCGTGATTTTTCTCTCAAACGTTATTTCTATTGATTTCCAATGCTTTGTCAACTTTCGGCGTTTCATTCGTAACTTTGAAAAGCTTACGCATAATGAAAATTAGGGTTTATAAAATTATGGCTATTGTTATATAACAATATTAAATAAACAATAGCTTACTTAAATCAACCCAATAATGTTTGAAGTCTGATAAGATCCAGAAGTGGTTAAATAATGTAAATTATATAAATAAGTGTTAATAACGACAACACTTACCAGCTAGCCAATTTTATTTTAGTTCGTGTCACTTTCACTAAAGTAGCCGAAATATGATTTGCATATTAAACACGTAATTAACGACAACTTTCTATGTTAATGCCACTGTTAATTCTATTGTCTCAGAGGCTAGAATCCAAAGAAATCTATCATTTTTGAATGATTCTTAGTCCTCAAGACTTGAGAAGAAACAGTTCGGATAAAAATGGAAATACAGAATCATTTAACATATCTGAATAAAAATTTTATTTTATTTTATGGGATGTTTCGGGTAGACGCCCTTCGTCAGGCAACAAATAACGTTACATAGAAACTAGGCCCAGTTTTTATGTAACGGTTTACGGTCTGACAAAAGGCGTCTGCTCGAAACGTCCCATAAAATAAAATATAATTTTTATTCAGATATGTTAAATGATTCTTTATTACCCCTCATCCAAATTTACACCTGGATGTAATATTTTCATATGTAAAGTTATCTTTATCAGTAAATGCATATTAACTATTTCAACCAAGTTTTTAGTTTTACGATGAATCACCGTTAAGACTTAAATTAAAACGAGAGTCGTTTTCATCATATTAGGCACATTGTTTAGTGTTCAAACAAACAAAGGTTATTTACCCAAAGATCACTTATTTACCCGAATTGATGAGTCCGTTTCTTTGACAGCTAAGGTGTTTGTAAGTTTTCTCAGTGCTGTTGTATTGCATTATCTGCAAAAAAACATAAACAAAGTTGGTTTGAATTCTTCTTACACGATCGGTTGCTATGGCATCATGAACACTAGGTGAAGTTTTAAATAGTATTTAATCTTGACCTGTGAGCGGTCTTTGCTTCTGGTTTCTTTGTAATGAAGATAGGTTTAACCGTAATTCATTGACTAGTAAAACTGAACACGAATATCATTAAAATATATCTAAAAAGTTGGAATAAAGATAAACAAAATGTATGAATGTCAGTTTCAATGTAACCCATCTTCTTATAAAATTATAAATAAGCGAAACAGTTTTGAAAACAGTTACATCTTTTTTTTGAGGGTTTTCTCTATGAATGTAACAACAGCTGCATCGCTAAGTACTTGAAAGATTCAGGGCTAGGGCCCATATGCGCAGGAATTTTCGGCGTTTTAGTATATGATATCGATCATGGTTTTCTATTCTGATATTTGAAAACACTAACTGGGGATTCGGGGCACGGGCCCCGTGTGCTAGCGCCTAGCGACTCCTCTGATGTACGTGAAACATAATTTCCCCAAATGGGGACCGAAAACCCTCTTGAGGGGTCACCTGTTTTAACCACACGCACCACTATACAGTAGTGCGTTGTCTGTCAGTCAGTCAGTAGACACTAAAATGACGTCACATAAGGGACTCTTAACGTTGCGATTTGTACTGTCGTGACGTCAGTAAAACGTGCGCATGCCATGAATCACGAGAATAATTATTCACTCTGCAGGCTACAACACAGCATGACATATGAACTTGGAAAGTAAGAAATTAAAATATTTCTAACTCTTAATTTTAGTTTTATTTACTCTTGAAACAGAACACTCTCGTGGAACTAGCGGAAGTACAAATAACATATAATAATAAATAACACTATATATATATATTTAAAATTT
>NW_013744217.1:0-2203 GCF_000517525.1 Limulus polyphemus
CTCATCGATCAGGAAAAGTATAATTTTTATAGCTTTCAATCTTATTTAGTTACAGAGCTATAAACTGTAAAATAAGACCCCTCTTGCCACATCCACCTGTTACATCCTCTCTTTCTCAACTTACCAATAGTTCTTTCTGACATTTAATACTATATTATTTATAACCAATGGAAAGCCAAGGTTTTAATCTAACAAATGACATATTACATTGTTTTCAGTACAGAGAATTGTCTATTTTGTTTCCAGTTCAACCTTTATTCCCACAGGAAACATATCAACAAGCTCAGCAGAATTTTTAACAATTTTTATTGTATTTTTATAACACCAGAAGGATTGTGGTAGTTATAGGACATTGTATGTTATTATTCTCTATTCTTTGGTGCATTATTTAACTAAGTAAAAAAATTTAATGCAGTAGTATCATTAGTATAAAAAAAATAAGGTTAAGTTTCATCGACAGTTGACAGGAAAAACAAAAGAAGACCCAGTTAAGTACTTTATTTCTTGTTTATTGTATGTATTCTTTATTTATTATCATAAAACTTTAATTTCCTTTCTGAAGCCTCTCCACCAGCTATAATGTTCATCTTTGCTGGAGTGGAGCACTCATATGACTAGTAAATAAAACATTTTTCAGAGAAGAAAAGAAGCTTTTCATTTCTTACTTGTAACTAAAGTTAACGAAGGTGGTATGCCACCTCTGTTCACAATTACTAAGCTTTTCAGTTGGTTTCTTTTTTCAAGAGGTGGGATCTCTTGTGTGGTCAACACCACACACATCTATAAATTTTATAGGTTCATGAAGGTAAATGGACTTTAGAATTAACTCTGACTGATGATGACACATATTTAGACAGTTGTTAGGAAATTTCTTATATTGTTTGTGATCTCAAAAATAATCATTTAGTTTTCTATTGAACCAACATGTGATATGACTTTATCCTGTATGAAAAAGTTGTAATATTTTTAGCATTTTCGAATGATATAGATTGATGCAACATTAATTTTTTTATAATTGTACTAGGAAGTAGCACTCGGTAGTTGGCAGTTAGTGCGACATGCAGGTGAAGAAGAAACCATTTACAAGTTTCACAGAAGTCTTCTTATTAAGCCTGATACCTCACTTACAGTAAGTATTTATTCTAGTTTAGTAATAAGTGTTTTGCATTGAATAAATAGTGCTTGCATTTCCTTAACTGTTAAGGATGGCTGAAAACACATAATAACTATTTTAATTAGCAACCTTATTATAGTTACTAATGAATCTTTGATACAGTACTGGTTAAATTTTACAAATCCTTCTTCTAAGAAGTAAATGTGAATGACAGTTTTATCATTCTTGTCACTGAGTTATACCAGTTCTAACAAATACCATCCCTTTTCAATGACCTTTGATGAGGGAAAAACGAAAGAATGAGACTCGGCTTTATATAGTGATGGAATGTATTATATTTATGGTGTTTTGAAATTTCTTCTAGATATAGGATTGCTGTGTGAGCAAAAGATATCTCAAAATATCATACATACAACCTTCTGGTCTATTAACCCTTTTGATATGGGTCACAGGTGAAAGGCCATGTCATCTTGTTTGTTGATTCACATTCAAAATTTTATTGAACTACTATTTCATGAATTTATATCAATAAGTTTGGTATCAAACTGTAGATTTTAATTCACAGTTTACAACTATACATTACTTAATTTCTTAATTTAAAAGCAAATATTAAAAAACCACAGATAAACATCAATTTTTGTGTGTCACGTTGTATGTTGAAAGCAGCACTGGTTCAAATTAGATGTTTTTGAAGTCAAAATACTAAGTCTGTAGTTTCATATCAATGAGAAACTCAAATTACAGGTATTGACAAGCTAGAATATAAAATAAGAAGGTTTTATCTTTTCTATTTGCTAAGATATTGATCACGTAATAAATCAAACATAGTGGCACCTCTTCTCACCTCCTTCCATTTTTAGAAACGCTTCCTTATAAACACTTACTTCTATATATGACATGAATAACCAATCGGAAGCTCAGAATGTCCCCCCAGTGGTTTTTATAAGCCTTTCTAACATACCTAGCAATATTTCTTATAAATGAAGATTTAAATAAGGTAGGTTGTATCTTTAGTCTGCTCAAAATTTCATCTTTTTTTTTAGACCCAAATGCAGCTTAGTTACCATGTTTGATAAATTATCATATGGT
>NW_013744218.1:0-2210 GCF_000517525.1 Limulus polyphemus
TTATTTGACAGTCAACATGGTTTCACTAAGGGAAAATCTTGCCTTAGAATCTTTTGACATTCTTCGAAAAGGTTACTGCTTATGGAGATGAAGGTAATGGTGTAGATTTGGTGCATCTGGATTTTCAGAAAGAATTTGACAAGGTGGCACATAAAAGGTTGTAAAACATTATATCTATAGGTGTGAGAGATAAGTTAGCAAATTGGATAGAAGTGTGGCTCAATGGAAGAAAACAGAGGGTTGATATAAATGGAGTTCTGTCAAACTGGATTAATGTCATAAGTGAAGTACCTCAGGGCTCAGTCTTAAGACCTTTGATCTTTTTGATTTACACCAATGACATAGATGAAGAAATCATCAACAAATTACTTGAAGTTTCTGATTATATTATAATATTTTGTTTTTCTAGCTGTGAAGAGGATGCTGCTGCTTTACCAAAGGATTTAGATCATTTAGAGAGTTAGGCAAATAAATGGCAGGTACGTTTTATTATAATAAATACAAGATGATGCATGTGGGTATCATAATTTCAATTATAATTATAATTTGGATGGTTTGTTTGTTTGTTTATTATGGATTTCGCGCAAAACTACACGAGGGCTATCTGCGATAGCCGTCCCTAATTTAGCAGTGTAAGACCAGAGGGAAGACAGCTAGTCATCCCCACCCACCGCCAACTCTTGGGCTACTCTTTTACCAACGAATAGTGGGATTGACTGTCACATTATATCGCCCCCACGGCTGAAAGGCGAGCATGTTTGGTGTGACGATGATTCGAACCCGCGACCCATAGATTGCGAGTCGAGCGCCCTAACCACCTGGCCATGCCGGGCCAAATTTGGATGGAAATAACCTTAACAATGTCATGAAATAAATGGATATTGGTGTAATGTTTGATCAGTCTTTTCAGCCATCCAAGCAGTGTGCTGTTGCTAGTAGTAGGACAGATAGGATTTTAGTTGTTTCTACAAAAATATTGATTACAAATCTAAAGAGGCTATAATTTCATCGTATAAGTCATTGGTTAGGTAACATTTGGAGTATTGTGTTCAGTCTTGGTATCCTTACCTTAGGAAGGACAAAGAATTGTTGGAAATGGTTCAGAGGAGCGTTACTAGAATGGTGCCTGGGATGGAGTGGTTATCATATGAAGAGGGAGTAAGATCTCTGATAGTGTTTCTCTTGAAAAAAGAAGAGTTAGAGTGGTCCTGATTAAAGTATTTAAAATTGTAATGAGAATTAAATGTGTTGAGGCATCATGTTTTTCGTATTTAATGGGGTGAATAGTAGTACTAGGTTACACAAATTTTGGCAAGGTAAGAGTGATCTTCACCAGGACAGTTTTGTTTTTCTAACAGGGTGGTTGGTTTCTGGAATGGGTTACCTTCGAATATTGTGGAGGCAGAGGAAGCTTCATAACTATATGAATGGTAAGGGCTGGCTTTAAGATTTTCTTTCATTTTTTAATTTATTTATTTGATAGTTGTAGTTTATTTTAGAGGATGGGACAGCCGAGATGAACCAGTAGGTCTCTTATTGTTCTTAGACAATTCCAATAGAAATTAGACAATTGAAATTCATTCAACATGAATTCATCTTGGAAAAGTGGCCAGATGTATGTAATGAGCCCGATAGTTTAGACACTCGAGCTGAATGGCTTCTTCAGGTGAAGGGAAGGGGAAGATACTATAATGACATAGTGCCAGGGACCAGTAACGATGACATCATAGTTACACAAAGTGGCACCAGAGGGAGCTAATATATTTTGCATATCATTGTGTTTCCCTTGATAGTAATACATTAAGTCTACTATTGTAATCTTCTCAATTTTATAGTTTTCGCTTATATACGTTTTATAAAAGCAAACGGTGTTAGCAAGGGTAGTGTTTGCATTGACAGAAGATTGTGAGTTCATTGTCGGGTGTCTCAACATTTAATGAATGTCTATTTTTAATTACATATAAAACTATTATTTGTATTACATATATATTAGTTTAGTATACCAATAAATGAATTCTTCTCAACATTTTTCATTTCGTCACTTTATCATTTTCTCACATTCAAGATTTTGTATTATGACACACATATTAAAGACGATTTTAAATGAAATTGTTTTGCAAAAAAATCATGAACAGACATATCATTAATATATTTGTCGAATCCAAATGGGTCATATTACTCTACCTTTTTCAACTCGACTAAAGAACATA
>NW_013744219.1:0-2971 GCF_000517525.1 Limulus polyphemus
AAAAACTACTACATTCTATCTTTCATTTTCCCTATAAATCTAAATGATATTATATTGTATATTTTATTGCAAGAACTAGAAAATTCTTTCAATTTTCCTGTAAAATCTAAATTTCATTTTTACACAAACTGTAAGGTGGAAAACATGTTTAATGTTACAGCCAAAGCTCTTCGTAACAATAGTTCATCTTTTCTAAACCTGATGCAGGTTTTTTGTTCATGCTAAACATTTCCTTCACTAAATGTCTACACATACTCAAATAACCAGCTATATCATGTATTGCTCGCTTCCTATTATACGATATTATGTTACGACCACGCGATCTCCGATCTCGAATTTTGTTATAACAAAGTTCTGTGAAGCAAAGTGAGGTAAACCTTACACAAATTATCTTAACAAAACTATCGTCAGACCTTCTATTGACGTGTGCATTAGCGTTGGATGTGTCTGATGGACCAGTTGAGGTCCTAAATGTGCCGCTATATGAGATTGTTCACTTCCATGGGGAATATTAAAGGCTATATTATTCGAAATATTGTCCTGTGATTCTACACTGTAACAATCATGGTACAGTTCGTATATATGTTGGCACTATATAACAATAGCATATAAAGGACTAAATTTGATAATGTAAAAAGCATACATTTTTTATATTGTATAGCAGATACAATTTCACTTGAAATTGAATGATCCTGGAAAATCATATTTTTTAAATAAATTTTACGTTTTATATTATTTTCTTTAGACGTTAAAAAGTATATTTTCAGGTCATCTTTACTCATCCTTTCATACGTTTAATTTTATAATACTGAAAATGTTTTGAAAAATATCACCAGAGCGGTTAACACCGAATAATTGCTACACGTTTTACAGTTGCAATTATATTGTATGATTATATGAATGCTCTATATTTATTATCGTATGTATATATATTTTTTGTGTATTTTAAATGTATAAAGTACTAACATTAATTGCATAGAAAAGTTAGCAAGATGGTAATTTGACCCTTGGTATCAGTTGGTGGATGTTTCTTGAATTATCTGGGAATCGGTACACTACTAACGTTTGGAAATCTTACTTAATTTCTTACCTGAGACAAAGAGTCATGAACGACACAACGTATGATTTTTTACTAGCTGGATTTTTTATTCATATATCTCTACCTGTTCTCTGCTTTACTTTGCAGGCAAACTAGGTTATTTCATTGGACGTCGGTAGAGCATGATTATTGGTTCTTGTATCTTCTGGTAAGATTTATACGTATGTCTGTATTTAACTATAATAACTGATAAAACCAATTTCAACGAGGCTACTAGCTTCATGGATTTAAATAATTATAATATATAATGACAATATGCCTGTAAATAATCAAAGTCACAGTAATGTTTATATCAACACAGAGACGTCGTTTCAGCTTTGATTGGACGAAGAGGACACGTTTTTACTGAAGTCCAAGGGTTGCTACAAGCTGTTGAAGTTTTATGAAATTAAAGTAAATAAAGTCGTCATTGTTTATATACTTTATGTATACTTAGCGTCCGTATATTTAAGTATAGTTTTATAGGCTCCTGTTTACGTAGCTTATGTCTGTTGTGAGATATTAAATTCTACTTTTATTTTGCTATGATTTTGTTTACCGTTCTTTTATTGTTCCTTATATCGTTTCACCTAAACGATATGAAGTTTTAGTTAAAGTGGTAACTCACCTTCCATCTCTAGCACGTTAAATTTTAGTATGTATCTATTATTAAATACAGATATTAATATTATGAAATATTATGTCAATTAGCTGGGCACGTGAGATGTAACCTCGTGATCTAACGACTAAATAAAAAACACTGCCTTAAGTTTAAACGAGTTAGTTCACGAGATATAGTTAAAATCTATTGTTGCTGATCGTTACTCAATATTCTTATTAATCTTGAAGTTGTTTAAATTCAAAATATTCTTCTGGTTATTTTTCCTGGTTCCTTTACTGCTTATTGAAATAATTATTAATTAATTAATCCTGATATATATATGCATTGTGTTGTTCATTAACGTTAGTGTGAAGTCCTGGCCAGACACGTATTTATTAACAGTGTTATTGGTAAGTTATGAACTTTATGTTCGAACTGTTTGATTATTTTCTTCTGTAGTGGTCAGTTTTCAAAGTTTAATCAATTCGTTGTAACGGCTGTTTGTTTTAGTCAGTTACAACGTCGGTGTAGGGAAAAACTACAGGATCGAATAGGATTATATTTACAATATGTTGGTATCCATGTACGTATGTAAAAACAACAAAAACAAAAAAAACACAATGTGTTATACCGATAATATGAAATTAGAGTATCTTAGGCAAGTGCGGTCCAACAAACAAAAACTTGATTTCAAAGTAATAACTTGAAATCTTTGTTTCTAACAGCAATAGAACATAATTAATAAAATAAAACATAATAAACAGAACAGCAATACAATATAATTCTTATAAAATTCAAGAACTAACCTATTCATTACCTTCTAAAAACTCTATCTGCATGTCTCTGGATCATACATTTGTTGTTCTGAGGTCTAATGGAGCTTAAACAAATTCCTTAGAATATAGGAAAAATAAGTTTAATATCGTTCCACGATTTTGGACCAGACATACGTGTTTTTTGTGCTTACGGATTTCTAATCATGTAAAAAACTAAACTTTTGAGCAAGTGTATTGTTGCTAACTATATTTTAATTTTATTTTTAAATTTGGACTTATGCTACAGGACGCATAATGTTAAGGTTGAGAAATTTCAAGAAACTTCGTGTAGTATCTTAATACAAGGGCACAATATAAATATGAGTAATCACTGATGATTGAGTTCAGTAAATTGAAAGTTAAAAATTATTCACTTATAGAAGTGAGAGTTGTCACGTCTATTTTACTATTCAGTTACTCGATCAATTAAACGTGAAATTCTATAATTTATTTTACAAGTACGTTAGGCCTACATTT
>NW_013744220.1:0-2210 GCF_000517525.1 Limulus polyphemus
CATTATTCTCACGTTGTCACCCTCTTTTATATACCAGGCTACCCTGTATCTAGTGAATACTAGAGCATTCGCCAAAGTACAGGATAGTTCTAGAAAGTAGAGGGCGTGAGAATCACATGATCTCGATGACGCAACAATAACAATGATATCATTTACTTTGGCACTTCGGCCATGTTAACCACCTGTCAGGCTCGGTCTAAAAAAAAACCTCAAAATTTTGATTCTTTGTTGTTAGACAAATAGCTGCATGAATTTGTTCTGTGCCTGTTGTAGAGACCGAGCCGAATTTTAATATTTTAAGTTTCCAAGTTCACTATTGAACCACCAGGTGAGTAAAAGGCAAAGATGACTCAGAGAAACTAAACCTAAGCACGTGAAAAGTTTGAATGTAATCTAACTAAAACATAAACAAAAAGTTTTTTCCTAACTTTCACAAAGAAATACACTATTAAAATAAAATAGGATTTCACAAATTGTTACCATTACAAAAGTCCTAAATGTTTATTAAAGATACTTTTTAAAGAGCCCAAATTTAAGCCAACCTAGGGCATATATTGCCTTTTTGTTAATATTTTTCGAGTTTTTCTTTTGTCTTGAAAATTGAATTATGAGAAACAGCCGTTATAATGAAAGTCAAAATTATATGAAGTACTTTGTTTACAACCGCTAACTATACATAAAGAGCTCGTGCTTGAGGAAGCAACTCAATATGTCCCAAATAGTGTTACTCCCCTACATCGGACTCAAATAAATAAGATTAACATATTGGATAAACGACTTTAAAGTTTTCTTAAACTATTTAAAAGTGACTGAAGAATTGTTCCTAATGGGTTAGGCCTAGCAAGACTTAGTGGTTAGGGCACTCCACTTCTAATTGCGAGTCGCGGGTTCAAATCCCATCATCCAATATGTTCGCCCTATTAGTCGTGGGGCGTTGCAATGTGGCGGTTAATCCATTTTTCGTTAGTAAAGTTTAGCCCAAGAGTTGGCAGTGGGTGGTGTTGACTAGCTGTCTTCGTTCTAGTCTATCTTCTAAATTAGTGGAGGCTAGCACATAAAGCCCTTGAGAAGCTTTACGAATTCTACGAACAAACTTAATAGGATATTCTCGTGTCTGTGTATATAATATATTATCAGAGTACCCGGCGTTGCTCCGAAGGAAATGGCTTTAACTGATTTAGTACTTTATTTACATGCTAATTTATTGATCTATTGTAAATCTTCTTTGTACACAATATATTTTGTCTTGCTGTCAGGAGCAAAGTAGAAAAGTTCATTTTCATTTATAAAAGCTCTCTTGATCATATATTACCAAAACAAATTTTTTTTATTGGTCGTGCTGTTTGCCAAGAATTGCTATATTGGTCACTGTCCTCAATTTGTGGCCTCAAAACGGCTTCCGAGGCCGCGGCCACATAACCAGCGTTACTTCCCACACAAAGTTTTATCTGCTCCCAGAGTTTATGTTTGTAACTTTAAAAATGTGTCCGTGTATAAGGAATAGATCCACAGGAAGAGTTTCAGCCGTGGGGACGTTATAATGTGACGGTCAATCCCACTATTCGTTGGTAAAAGAGTAGCCCAAGAGTTGGCGGTGGGTGGTGATGACTAGCTGCCTTCCCTCTATTCTTACACTGCTAAATTAGGGACGGCTAGCGCAGATAGCCCTCGTGTAGCTTTGCGCGAAATTCAAAAACAAACAAACAAACAAACAAATTAATAAACGGTTATCCAATATATATTTTGAAATGTTTTCAAAAGGAAAGAAATTACTATAAATTTATATAACACAGGCCTGCGATGGTTTTATTGTCTTGAATTTTTACATATTCTACATACAGTAGTTCCTGTACGCTGAATCCGAAAATGATATCCATTTTTCTCCATCACGAACAGAGTTTTCAAAAACCGTCATATGTACTTTTACATAAGTGAATCATTTTCATTAAAATCGGGTCACATTTTGTTATACTTAAAATGTTGACAACCACTGGCTTTAGATTTCTTTAAACCAACCGTGACGCGAGAGTCTAATCGATCGTTCTAGAACGCACGAGAAGCACACCGCTAGTATATAAACGGTTAACAGGCCGCATGACGTGTCATTTCTGGATTTGGTGAGAGATTTGGTCCTTCCAAAGGATTCTTCAGAGATTTTGGGGTTCAAACTTCGAGCTAAGAAGTTACTTTCTCCAGGGACGTTATTTTAC
>NW_013744221.1:0-1606 GCF_000517525.1 Limulus polyphemus
GTGAACATTTGGCATCTGCTCTCCGGCTGAATAATTATTCGAGATATGCACAAAGCAAAGAAAGACCAAGTACTCTAGTTTTAATACATAGTCATTATGCTTGTTTGTTTGATTGTTTTTGAATTTCGCGCAAAGCAGCACGAGGGCTATCTGCGCTAGCCGTTTCTAATTTAGCAGTGTAAGACTAGAGAGAAGGCAGCTAGTCATCATCACCCACCGCCACATCTTGGGCTACTTTTTTACCAACGAATAGTGGGATTGACCGTCACATTATGACGCTCCCATGGCTGAAAGGGCGAGCATGTTTGTTGTGACGGGGATTCGAACCCGAAGATTGCGAGTCGAGTACCCTAACCATCTGGCTATGCCGGGCCTAATCATTATGACACTGCCATCAACATTGAAACTGTATGTAAGTTATTTATGGAAAAGCACCCTAGAAGAATGGAGCACGCTAACATGTTATCTCAGTAATGTATACATGCACGTATATGATTGAAATAGCTAATATACTATCGTTGTACAGAGTTATTTAAATTAGTAATATAGTTTAACCATTAACTACTCTACATGTAGATAATGTAGTACTTTACTATAATAAAACATACATATTTATACTAATTTAATTCTAACTTCTCGTGCAGTGTTACAACAGAATGATGATTTGTTGATTTTTCATTGGATGTTTATGGATTTTATGTGAACAACCATCCAATTGTTTAAGCTTTATTTCATGCAAAATTGCTTCTAAATTTAATCTCATAGCACCCTTTTTTTTTAATTTTCTGGGAAGCATACCCCTCGACCCCCGTAGTATTAGCATGTTTTGCGGGCTGATTGTGCTTCGTAAAGCCGGCTTTTGATCTCACAAGTTAGAACCCCCCCCCTTTCAAACATTCTGTGTAAAAGCCTGAAAATATTTATTTATCTATTCCGGAATTACGCACAATGTTACACAAGGACTATTAACACATAATCACCCACAATTCCGAGCTGATAGATTATAGGGAAGACAGACAGTCAACAGCACCCACCGCCAACTTTTGGAATACCCGTATCTGCCGGAATTGACCAAATAGTAGGATTAGACTGTCACTCTTATATTGCACCCATGGCCCTAAAATGCATAGCAGGTTTTTTTTTTTGGCTATTTTTTTTTTTTTTTAGAAACAAGACATGAACCATGAATCACCGGGTTAACTTTCCAGACAGGCTAACCACTAGACCACACCTGACCCACAGAAAAGAACATATTCTACGTTCTGAAATCCAGCGAGGAATTGGAGAAAACAAACAAGCAAAAATTAACACTAGACTATCAGTAGCACTTAACAGTGGCACAGCGGTATATCTGCGGACTCATTGTGTAGCTTTGTGCTTAATTACAAACAATAACAATAGCAGTTTGTTTGCTTGTTTGTTATTAATTATGCACAAAGCTGCACAAGGGCTATCTGTGCTCTGCCCACCACGGGTATCGAAATCCGGATTCTAGCGTTGTAAGTCCGCAGACATACCGCTGTGCCACTGGGGGGCCAATAGCAGTTAACGTGGCGTGGACTTGTTTTCTGTAAAATTTGTATATTTTTATCAAAACTCTTTTTTT
>NW_013744222.1:0-1450 GCF_000517525.1 Limulus polyphemus
ACATAAACACTAACGAGCCTTTACGTTTATGCCTAAATGAAAGCCTGTAAGATGATACATAACAAATGTATAGGGAAACCTAAATTCAATATATTTTGTCGCTTCGGACATTAAAGTTTTATAACTAAATAGTCCTGGTTTTTCTACTGTCATCAACAAAGATAAACTAAAATACATTTAGAAACCTGATTCTACACTTTCAGCTAACAGTTGTGGAGTAACTTTCCAACAAGTTATTATTTTAGAAGATGTGTGTTGCGCCCAATGTTTCGAAATAGGAGGAGTCATAAAAGTCAAATTTCATTTAACCAGATCATTCGCTTACTGCCTGCCCATTACGATGTTAGAGGCGGTGGTGCAAGAAGGGCGTGAGGGAGGGGGTTGCCATGAAATCTTACAAGTATAGTCAGTTTCTGAATTAAGCTATTTTCTGTTATATCACCAACGTTTTTCTTAAAAACAAACCTTTTTAATCAGCTGAAATTCTAAATTAAGAAATGAGCAAATATTTCCCCAGTTTTGTTCTTTATACATTTCATTCTATACTTTCAGTACTTAGACTAACAACAATATTAGGTTATACTTTTGTTGCTAAGCAACAAGACATAAAAGCCATTGTTGAAACATCGAGTCACCGACACGCACTGGCTTTTCTATATATAACAAGCTGTTAATTTAACTGATTTTCTTTACCAATAATTGTGCTATGAATACGCCACGAATTTATTTCATGAATGATCTTAATTTTGATTGGCTCACAAAAGAATTTATCGACGTTCGATTGCACTTTTCTGCCTCTTTGTTGGTCAAGTTTGATTTCGCAGATTTATTTATTTCTATTACCTATGAAATGTGAGGTTAGGGTATACAATATGGCAGGGGTAGTAATACTTGCCCAGTAATTTTTGACGAAGAGCATCGAAAGCCAGCACGAGCCCCCATTGAAACATTCTCGCCGGTCTCCCTTTCTCTCTCAACGAATTCATAAACAAGCAAAAATCACAGCAGCAACCGTTTTTAGCTCACAGTATAAGTGTAGAAACGTTAATAAAGTAACAACAAATATCTATTAAATCTATAAAGTAACAACACATATTTATTAAATCTATAAAGTAACAAATATATACTAATTATTAATCACATTATCAATTCAATCATTCTTTATGTATCAAGCGTCCATATGCAAATAATAGCCAAAAACTATGCTTTTTATGTTTAAATGAAGATATAATGTAAAGGAGCTTCGCGTGCTTTACAGCATAACCAGGTTTCATTAGCCCGGACTTCTGGACAGTTGCCCCCCCCCTACTGCCGGCGGCCTGATATAGGTGAAGAAAACCTTAATTCCTTAGAATGCTAAATTCTGTATTCATAATTCTTATTTTTGGAAACTACAAGCTTTTCTTTAAAATTTCTTTTTCAAACTGCATCTTTTCTGCCTTCCTCTTTT
>NW_013744223.1:0-2204 GCF_000517525.1 Limulus polyphemus
GTTAAAGTGACTGTGGAAATTTTGTGTATTGCAAAGTTGTATGAGAAAAAATAAACTAGTTTTATTTAAACAAAAGACTTTTATCGCTGAAGTTCCTCGGGAAGAATTTATACGGGAAATTATCAAACAAGCAGATACGTAACAATATATTCTAATTTGCTTTCACTAATGTGTTCTTAGAATACAACCTGTAAACAGTTTACTTATATCCCGCTTTTTTTTTTCTTTCTTCTTTTTACTTTTAACAGTATGTCTTGCTGTTTAGTACAATATCTGAGTATTTGTGTACATTAAATAACCTATCACGCAGACTATTTCGTAGTGGTCGGCTATTTGTCTACTCCACAATCGTCTTATTGTTTGATTTTAGAAAGTTGTGTAAAAAGTAAATTTAAGTGATTCCTCTATTTTTAAACTATTTCATTAAGGTGGGGGTTTCACGGAAGCCTTTTTACATGTCAATAGATATAAAGCACAAATAATTTTGAACTTCACAAAAAAAACATGTGAAACAGTTGTGTTTTTTATCTTAATATACTTACTTCCCAACTGTTGAATTATGCTAGATAAGCAGGCTTGCTTCAATTTGTCATTTCTGCTATGTAAACCACAATTCTAACTCTAGGTTATCTTTTCGTCAAATATTTGAACTCAACGTAGATTTCATACATGGAGATCACTACGGGGTTGGTAAGAAAATGAAAACCCCCTATATGAGGAACAACTGTGAACCCAAAAACATCATAGGTGTTTTCCTATGGCTGCTTGTAGTTGTTAAAGGGAAAATATATCACGTTTTACGAGCCGGACTATAGCATTTCAACGAAAAGCTCGACAGGTTTATGGGTAAGTAAGGTTGAGTATACTATTTTGTCCTTGGGGCACATACAAATGACGAAAGAGGAAACGTCAGAAGATAGTATTTGTGCTAGGACTACGTAGTTTCGTAGCTAACAAACAAGACAGTCTACAAAAAAAAAATCTTTTTCAGGTCAAATTAAAATATGAAGACGCTTTTTATTTAATATAGACCTTGTGAAACGTTGAACTTTAAGAATGGATCATAAAAAAGCTTCAATTTTGCAATAGATTTTTATCATCTCTTTGTGAGTCTTAGTTTTTTATTCTTAGTGTTCCGGATTGTTTAGAAGTTCTCATTTTCATAAAATTAGACTTTCTTTATCACTTTTTAATCGTCTTTTCTATTATTATTGTCAAGCTGTTATCATTGAACTAGCAGAAGTTCCGCGAAATGCCTCGTCGACACTGGATATAACAGACTTACATGTTATTATACACTCTTCTCTTCCTTCAATCAGAAGTTCTTATTAAGTACTTAAAATTACGTGTTAAACAAATAATTCGAACCACTAACCGAAATGAAACATTTGCGTAATAAAAATTCACGTTCTTGCTGAACAGTAATAGTATTGCTTAATGAATAATAATTAATCCTGCAAAATGTTGAGAACATTTGACAAAAACTCCAGTTTTTATATGTTAACATGACAACTACCAAGGAAATGTGGATGACGTTTACTCATTTCTGCCATATCATTGCCAAGCTAATTCTTTAATTTACATACCCATATCTGTTTCTTCCACTACACTGACCACACCACGAGAGATTCACTAGCCTCGATATGTCTGCGGACATACAATGCTAGAAATCGGGTTTCGATACACGTGGTGGGCAGAGGACAGAAGGCTCGTTGCATAACTTTGTGCTTAATTTCAAACCAACAAACAAACACTAGCATCGTTCAGTTTCGATACATCGGACCTAAGGCTTCTAGATGATTAATCTATAATTAATCATGTTTACCATATTTTCAATAGAAAAAATAAACGCCTTGATTTTATAAAGCTACGTTAAACAATAGTCTCTAAGATGGTCATTCGTGCTCATCTATCTGTGTTTATCAACAATAACCTCTAAACCGCTACATATGCTCTTTAATTGTCTGCTTTAAACAATATAGCCTTAATTCCATAAACACTGACAGATAATGTTTATTGAGGAACCTACTGAACTGAATTATTAATGAAAAAACAGCAACTTAAAAATCGGTATTTACTTATTCTAAGTGATTGCAACGTTTTGACCTATAATACTGGATCATCATCACACGTGTTAGATTCAAAATGGAAGTTAAATTCCAGAGAGCATTACAAACTTGTGACAAACTTCTCTTCGTCATCAC
>NW_013744224.1:0-2420 GCF_000517525.1 Limulus polyphemus
AGTGCAGGACCTGCAGTACATGTTGTGCTAAAAGGGGAACCAAGCATAAGGGACGTGTTCCAATGAAGTTATATCAAATTGGTGCACCAATGGAAGAGTATCCATTGACATTGCTGGTCCGTTGCCTCAAACTTGTGCTGGAAACAGGTACATTTGTGTGGTGATGGATTATTTCACCAAGTGGCCTGTGGCATATGCAATATTAAATCAGGAAGCTACAACTGTAGTTTCGGCTATTAGTGTTTTTTCTTCAGGTTTGGTATGCCATACGAACTGCACTCGGATCAAGGCCGTAACTTTGAATCAGCCATGTTCCATGAATGCTGCAAGTTGTTTGACATACGAAAGACCAGGACAACACCACTTCACCCACAGTCTGATGGGATGGTAGATAAGTACAATGGGACAAGAATTGGCAAAGTTTTGTAATAGCCGCCAAGATGACTGGGATGTCTTACTCCCTCCATTGTTGATGGCCTATAGAACAGCAGAGCATGAAGCCACTGGATACACTCCAGTAAAGCTGATGTTTGGTCGGAAACTTCGGTTGCCAGTGGATCTGATAATAGGACGCCTACCTTACTAAGAGTTGCCTGAAAATGTGTCAGAGTTCGTGAAAGTGTTATCTGAAAGGATGGATGATATTTATCATCAAGTGCGTTCAAGCTTAAAAACGTCTGCTGATTCCATGAAGCTATGTTATGATAAGAGATCTACTGAAGTCAGCTTTGTACCAGGAAACAAGGTGTAGTTGTTATATCCCAGGAAGACGAAAGGGAAGTCTCCTGAGTTGTCTTCTCCATGGGAAGGCCCATATGACATAGTGGATCGTCTCTTAGACGAGACTTTCCGAATAAAATGTAGTCGGCGAGGTTAGCCAAAAGTGGTGCATGCCAACAGGGTTTGACGTTATCATGGTTCAGGACATTTCAGTTGGAATAAACTGAACAACAGAACAAATGACGCTACTGAAGACGTCTCACCTGAAAAAGCCACTGTTGAAGAAGAAACTCTACCAGGTTTTGAGAAGGAAAACAGTGTAATCGGTAATGAAGTTACTACCACTGAAGACGTGTCACCTGAAAAAGCCACTGTTGAAGAAGAAACTCTACCAGGTTTTGAGAAGGAAAACGGTGTAATCGGTAATGAAGTTACTACCACTAATGTGACTGCTACCGATAATGGGACATTTCCTGGTGGAGCATATGAATCCCATGTGAAGCAGAAGCCAATGAGAAGATATGTCCTGTAAAATTAAGAGACTTTGTTGTATTTTAATTTTGTGTTTGTAAATTCTGTACATTTAATTAAATTATTGTTAATTATCTATTGGTTTAATGCAAGTGGCTATTGTTCGGGACGGGCGAACAATACTAAGGAAGGGGCAGTGTTACGACAGCGGAAGTCACGCGACGCTGGGAGGATGCGCACTGGAGTTTCTCGAAGGATCATGAATTATTGAGGAACCCCGCGAATGTCCGAGTGTTTGCCAGGTGCCCGCTTTTTTAGTATATAAGCTCGGCAAATAAAGCCAGCTACAGATAGATATGCAGATAGATTGAAGAGATATAGATAGATTGAAGATATAGATAATTGAGTCAAGCGAACAGTAGGCACCATAAGTCAAGTTTCATTTTACCAACAAGGCCTAAGTAACTCCTTGAATGGGCAAAGAAAATCGCCGGCAAGAAAATATTGTTATATATATATATATATATAAGTTTATGAAATAGGTTTCAAACTTATTACATATATAAAATAAAACCTTATGTTTAACAAATGAAAACTTGGCTGTCATATTTCTGGCGTGATAAAAAAGCTATTTTTATTGTATGCTAGAGATCATAAACATGGAAACTGCATGCAGTTTTTCAAATTATAACTAAGGTAATATTTACATTTTTATAAAATAAAAACTTTGTTTCAAAGTTTTACGAGAATTCAGAAAGATATATAAATTAGTTATTAAAATCTATAACAAAGGTATTGTTGCGTCTCCGTTTGTTAATTAACTTTCCGTAACTTCGTTCCGACGAAACTTTAGCGACACAAGTTCTTTACTTAATAAAACTGGTTTATTCTTTCCGAATACAACTTTATCGATACACTCAACTTCAACAATCGCGCTAAACAAACGCTGTAACGTACGAACGTTAACATCAACAATACGTCTCTCTCTGACTGCAGTTCAATTACTCACTGTCTATATACACATTACCTTCCCCTCTTTCATATACCAGTCTACCCTCCATCTAGTAATTACTAGAGCATTCGCCAAGATACGGGATAGTTCTAGAAACGTGGCGTCACTGTAGTCATGTGACCTCGATGACGCAACACTGCCCCCTCTTAGTATTGTTCGTCCCGAACAATAACCACATACAATAAACCAATAACAATTATCAATAACTTAATTAACT
>NW_013744225.1:0-681 GCF_000517525.1 Limulus polyphemus
TTTTATAGTAAATAAATAGTGTTTACACGTAATTGGGAGTCCTTTTAAATAACAAAATATTATCTTAGTGTACATTAACATGTTTGTGTTAAACATTTGAAGAAGGAGCAAAATTACAGATAATATTATTTATTTTAGAGTAAACAAGGAGTATTTTCACGTAATTAGGAGTCGTTTTAAATAACCAAATATTACCTTAATGTACATGAAAATGTTTGTGTTAAACATATGAATAAGGAAGAAGATTACAGCCTATATTCTTTATTTTCGAGTAAACAAAAAGTATTTTCACCTAATTAATGGTCACTTTAGATTACTAGATTTTATCTCAGTATACATAAACATGGTTGTGTTAAACATAAAAAAGGAACAAGATCTCAGCTTATATTCTTTATTTTAGAGTAAACAAAGAGTATTTACACGTAATTACAAGTAATTTTAAATAACATTTTTCATTGTATTGGTGTACATGAAAATGTTTGTGATAAACATATGAAGAAGGAGCAAGATTACAGCTTATATTCTTAATTTTAGAGTAAACAAAGAGTATTTGCACGTAATTACAAGTAATATTATATACTTACATATTATCTCATTATACTTGAACATGGTTGTGTTAAACTTATGAACAAGGAAAAAGATTACAGCTTATATTCTTTATTTTTAGAGTAAACAAAAAGT
>NW_013744226.1:0-4312 GCF_000517525.1 Limulus polyphemus
CACAAACTTACAAGTAATATAAAGTCTTCCTTTTAGTCTGGAACTTCTTCGATATCTTATCAATGGTTCACGATGAGTGAGTTGATTACGAGTTGACGTAGGTATAATTCATCAGCCACACACGCCGAGTTTTCCACGATGAATTTATATAATATTTTCGTAAAAATACTAATGTCCGATGAGAATCCACTGAATTTAAACGATTTGTAATGTTCGAACTTTGTAAATGCCCCTGGTCAAATATCTGAAGTTTTTCGATTGGTAAGTGTTATAACAATCACAGTTATAGCTTCCGAAGTTTATAGCACACTGACTATAGCAAACTAATAATATATAATATTTTTTTGGCGCGTCGCGTTGGTTATATTTACAGGCGTGTGGAGGCTTTCTAGAAATTCAGATTACGTAACAATACAAATTTAAGCGTTTACTTACATACATATATTGTTGATTCTTACTCTCGGGAATCTTCTTCAACTTTGGAGAACAGGCGGGAGTTTCGCAGTACATATTTAATAGTATAAACTATGTATGTTTCTAAATATAAATTTACTCTAAACTAACGTTGATATTAAAATAAATATATAATAATAAATTCGTTAGAGTATCCAACACTCGATTACTTGTAGCTGTAACGAATAGCTTTAACTTTGGTTATCGGCTCCAATGTGGCACCTTTTATAATGCTTTTTGTGCGGTACCGTACGCTGGAATCATTGAAATAATTAGTCAACTTGGAAACATTATAGCTTTTGTTCATTTTAGATACCCTTCCAAAGAAACGGTTCTAGGAAACAACACTCCCTCTAGACGGGCATCTGTTATCATGGTTCTCTCAAAGTCGTAAAGATTCTTAATCTTACAGATTAATCATGATATGAGTTTGTATTTGGATTTATATCATTGAAATAATTACATGACCAGTCTTTTTTTTTAATGTGTGTGTTATGTTCTGCAGATGTGCTTATGCATATGGATCATAATAAAGGGGTCAGTCAGTGTAATAGTTGAAGAGTCCAACCACACCAAATCAAGGAAAAGATTAAACGTTCTAACTATCACTACAGATTGCAATATCATAACATAAATGTTAAATAAAATTATGAAAATGTCTAAGACATCTTATGAAAGATATGTAAGTTTCCAAAATACAAATCAACCTAACTCAGCCATGTGAATCAAAATAAACTAGGACTAAGCCACGATGCTCTTTGTCACAAATTGTCACCCAATAAAATACATGGCAATAGGCCCAACCAAGACTTAACCACGTGATACTACTAAACAAACAACGATTAAGTCACGATATTCTCAGTCACAAACGTTTAGCCAATAAAAGATACGAAAACAATTTAAATCTAACTCAACCATGTCATGAGAAACGAAAAAAAAAATAGGACTAAGCCACAATGCTCTCTCTGAAACATTTACCCAATAAAAGACATGGCAATAAGCCAAAGAAAACATAACCCCTAACATACCCTCAATGAAAACAAGGAAGAAATATTTATGTTCTACCTAATTGGCGGCAGTTATAACTTGCAAAAGAAAGATAAGTTTAAAATTTGAACTGCTCTGATGTCTGATTATTTACATAGATAAAGAAGCTAATTTACGAAATGTTTTATAAATGGATTACGATTAATTAAAGTATAAAAATATTCAAAACCGTTTTTAATTTCTATAAAGACAACTCTGAGCTGTATATTCTTAAGATAGGTCAAATGTCCTTTTCAATCTTGCCTATTTTAATGATTGGAACTTTCATACTGTAAAGAACACTTTATCGATCTTGAAACTCCTGAAACAAAACTATTATATGATCGATACCCATGGTTGTTTTTGTTAAAGCAGGCGTTCAAAAAAAATCATCTCCAGTTTCCTTTCATAACGCCATCTAATAAAGTTCCTTTTTATTTTGATTACGATATGATTTATCTTATGTCTATTTAGTGTTCAGTTATTTCCCAGAAAACCCTTACAACAGATTCAATGTAGTTCACATTTTGTTATTTTGTTTAGCATCCAAACATTTCTTCTCGAAACTACGTATTTGAAACGGAAAATGTAGTTTTATAACTATTTTACGGCAATATAAAAGATGTAAAATGTGAGACTACATGTATTCCGTTTCTTCTTCCTTTTTAAAAATCGGAACTGTGTATTATTGCAATATTCTACAGTGTTTCTACTGTGTAAGTACGCTTTTTTGTTTGCTTTAACAATGTAACAGGAAAGTGTTCGTGCTTTCTAACAAACAATTCAATTTGCATTTCGTGCGCAGTGAAGTGAGGAACTTTTGGATTACTACACGCGGATATGACAGTTCGAGAAATATGCTTCCATTTACAAGAATAGTTCGTAGAAGTACGATTTATCTTTAAGGTTGTGCTTTGGCAGGTATTATCAAAAACATCAATAACTGAAAGAAAATTAGTCTAGCACTTATTGAACTAAGCCTTTTTCTCACGCTACGCAGTCAAAGGCAGGATTATCTTTTATGGTGCCCCAGCTATTTACTAAAAGCACGTGCTCTCTGTGTTCAGTAACAAGACACAAGAACATTAAAATAATTTAATTTTCGTTAGAGAGTAGTTATATGTTTATGAAATTGACCAACCAAAATTAATGCAAATTTTTTACCCATTAACAAACAACAACGTGATTTCAAGATGTGTTTTCTTCTTCGATATTTCTCGAATTGCTTCGGAGTTTCTTGATATAAACTATTTAGTGTCATTTCAAGGTGAGGTACTCCCTGCGGCAACAGCTTCTAAGAACTGCAATGTATCGTAAAAAAGTGTTGCCATATTCTAAGGATTTATAGTGCTAATGTTTTTTTTTTCTCTTTTCCTGTCTTTATTCATAGGGGCGATTTGACTTGTGTCTTCGTTGTGAACAACGGACACAGTCATCCAAAAATTGCTAACTTTGGTTTTTATTTCGGTATGTAGAGCCTGTATCTGTCAATGTTAACTAAATACTTAAAAATTGGTTCTAGAAGTAACCACTATTACACAACTAATGAAAACCGGTCGTAAAAAAACCAACAGCTTGTTTAAAACAAATAAGTGAAACTATATTACTTGTTGTGTAGGTCTTTCAAATTGAAAATGTACAGTAAATTTAAGCGAAGCAATTACTTGCAAATTTATAAGAGAACACGGGCTTCACCCAAGGAACCAATAGAGAAGATTTCATATTTAGTTTTATCACAATATAAAACTGATAAAAGAAACACTGTAGAATGTTACAATAATACACAGTAGAAACACTGTAGAATGTTACAATAATACACAGTAGAAACACTGTAGAATGCTACAATAATACACAGTTGAAACAATGTAGAATGTTACAATAATACACAGTAGAAACAATGTAGAATGTTACAATAATACACAGTAGAAACAATGTAGAATGCTACAATAATACACAGTAGAAACACTGTAGAATGTTACAATAATACACAGTAAATTTGTATTACTCTTAGTTCGTGTCAATATCACTTCTTGATTTTTACAAACTAATTAATATATTACAAAGATTACAGTTTGTTTACGGTGTACCAATGGAGATTCTGTTTCCATTTATTCCACTGTTAAGATACAGTTAAACGTAATCCATCGAGCTCACAATTACGGGTTAGAACCTGATGTATCCAATAATTAGAGCGTTGTCACAATTCGGAAATAAAAAGAAAATAACGGATAAACAAACATACATTGTCTTAGATTTTTCGTTTAAAGTTTGAAGAATTATCAATTTGTATTATTTTTTGGGTTGGAATAATATAAACTTTTATGTCATCCGCGATAATCTGCAAAATAAAAACAAGGTGTAAAAATACTTTTAAATGGTTTTAAGAGCAAAGTCTCAACAAGATTGTAAGTGACTCTCAGCTAGGCAAGAAAAACATCCACGAAAAACACAATAATATAAAACGTTGATTAGCTTATAGCCAAAAACTGAAAAAAAAAAACACAAGAAAAAGTACTCGAAATCATGACATCTCTGAAAAGAGCACGCAATACCATAACACAGGTAAAACAAAATCGCGCAGTTTGTAGTTTTTAGTTTTCCTCTTTTCAAGTATTTCATACACTGGGATTAATAATTTAAAAAAATCATCTGAACGGATATCTATATTTTCTCTTTGGGTTAAGCCTAATGTGGCGTATTAATCAAAATTTTGCGTATTTGTAATAATTCTTTTGCGAAGTGCTAAATATGTATTGTTTGTTTGTTTTGAATTTCGCGCAAAACTACACGAGGGCTATCTGCGCTAGCCGTCCCTAATTTGGCAGTGTACGAC
>NW_013744227.1:0-6344 GCF_000517525.1 Limulus polyphemus
TATTCATCCCTACCTTGTTTCTGTACATTTTGTCATTACAATTCTTACATTTTTGGATTTTTGTTATTACTTGTTTCCATTCTTTTTTTAAAAAAAAATTCATTGAAGTAGGTTGATAAGTGAACATTTGTTTTATTTTTATAATTCAATGGTGATATACGTGAGGTTTTATGTATGAGCCGGATTCTCTACAGAGGGTGTCTGTAACTTGTTGGTGATAAATGTCAACAATAAACAAACAGCACACAATCCACTTGTTTAGAATAATATATTAAAACAAGTCAAACGTATATATAAATGTTCGTTACACTGTTAGTTACTACAGTTGTATCCATAGCTTCAAATAATTGTCTCTTTTTCGTCAAACTGCACACAGTCTGGTTCAATTACTTTAGAACACAATCGACAAGACGAATTCTTCTTCTCTATTCTGTTATTACGATTCAATCTGTAATAATTTCACTTTGAAAATCGCCACTATACGCTCTTTATGGCTAAACTCACAATCACGCAGTCTAGATCTATCTATCTAACTAACTCAAACTACATTTTGGACTTGTGTTTATAGCCTAGAACATTCCACACACTAAAAGATATTATGATACTTGATTAAAATAACAAGAAAAACGTAGAAGATTCTAGTAACTTGACGCAATAATACCAAAATCGCCAATTCAGCAACTGAATTACACAGAGTACGATTCGTAAACAATGACGTAAACAAAGTTGCGATAAACTATCACTTCTAAAAATAACTCACGCTATACGTAAACTGGAACATCTTCAAGAAAAACATTTACAATATGTTTTATACTATATACAAAGACTGTTTTCAGTGCATGAATACTCATACATTCTGTACCAATATTTACAGTCCCTTTGATGGCTTCAATGCAGAACTGGTATTTCTGGAGATACAATGCCACACCTCATTATTCTTGCACTGTCAATTGTGCACCTCTGGATACATGCAATGGGTTGATAGTCCGAGTGGAAGATGAGCTCCTACCAATAAAGGTAGTTCTGAAATTTCCAGATGGCATATATGATAGCAAGACACTCGCATTCAGTCACAGAGTAATTCTTCATTACAGAAAACATTCCATCTATATGTTCTTGCAGAAGTACTACTCAAATTCTGGCATTCTAAGGATTAACGAACTTCCTAACATGTTCTTCAACTTCAGGAATGCCATCTGCTGAGGCTGGTCCCACGTCACCTGGTTGGGCTACCCTTTCTTGGTCCGGTCAGTCAATGGTGTAGCAACTTGAGCATAGGGTGGGATGAACTTTCTATAGTATCCTGCTAGCCCCAGGAAAGATCTGACTTGCTGCTTGGTCATCAAAGTTGGTGCATCCTGTATGTAGGTTAGCTTTTCTTCTTCCATGGCTAACTGTCAGTTGTCCACCTTATGTCCAACAAACTGTCACACAGAATAACCAATGTAGCACTTAAATGGTTTGATGGTCAGACCTGCTGCCCTCACTTCCCCAAACAGCTCCCTAAGTTTCTTCAGGTGGTCTTCCCATCTGGCTGTGTGAATCACAATGTTATCCATATAATGCTCAATGTTAGAGGTTTTGTGCAACATCTTCCTCATCATTGGACTAGTAGCTTCCATCTGGTGTCACAAAAGCTGTTCTCGTTTTAGATTCTGTCTCCATCAGAATCTGCCAATAACTTTTACTGAGGTCAATCCTGGTAAAGAACTTGGTCCCATCTAGTTTTGCCAAGATAGCTTCAGGGTTGCCCATAGATTTAGAATAGAAATTCGTCACGAGATTCAGCTTCTGTAAGTCTATGCAGAAGTAGTTTAAGCCATCCATCTTCTTCACAATTACCACTGGTGATCAGTAGGCTTAATTCGAAGGTTCAATGATTTCAGCTTGTAACAGGTCTCTTATCACATAGGGCGTCTGATAGGGCTTCACCTTGACTGGTTCTCTATTCGTGGTCTCGAGCTTGTGTTGTACAAGGTCTGTCTTGTCTGGCCTATCTGTGAAGACATCTACATAGTGGCACAGTAGATATTGTAGCTCTTTCTTCTGCTCGCCAGTCAGTTCTTCACTTATGTTGACATCTTTGTACGTCTCATCTCCATCTAATGGTCTTAGGTCTAATAGGTCTTAATCATCTGTAACAGTATTTTCACCCTTTGAGTTACTGTATGGAAGAACAATATGAGGTTCAATGCAGATATTGTAAAAACTGTGGACAGGAAAAAATGAGTCAGAAGTGAGAAACACACACAAATATGTGCTAGTTCTCAGAGACTGACTGAAGGAGACCTGTCAACACGCTTGTATGCAGCTCAATTCTGTCAGAATCACTTCTATGAAAAGAAGGCAAGGATTGACGTATCAAGGTCGGACCGAAGCCTTAGTTCTGCCGTGGAAAGTACCTTTTGAAGTGCAGGAAGTATTCCACAGAATGTATTATATGGTTAAAGTGGACCAAGATCTACCATGCCAATCTATTGAAAAGGCATTTCGAGAGGGAAGAAGACGTAACGTGTGCAGCTATTGAGGCACAGATGGATGTTGCAGGTGTGGCTGTCATAAATGCAGAACTAGAAGACAGTGACTTTATACTCACTTGTGGGACTTATTTATAAGTAAATAATACTGCCTGCAGATACCTGTCCCAGTCATGTGGTCTCTCCTGGCACAGCTTTCTCAACATGCTCTTTAAGATTCTGTTGACTGTCTCACAAAGTCCATTACATATGAGGTTGTATGGGGTGGTAAAGAGTTACCTAGTTCTAATGACTCTACACATTTCTTGCATCAGTTCTGAGGTAAACTGGTTCCCTTTTTCATGCAAGACTTCTTTTGGAAAGCTCACTCTGCACAACACTTCCAGGAGAGCTTCTGCAACTCTCTCTGTCTCTATCTTTGACATTGTTATAGTTTCTGGGTAACATTTCGCACACTCGATTATCATCAACATGTACCAGTTGCCCTTGTCAGATGCAGGTACTTGAGTTCCAATCAAGTACCCAGCTACTCTGCTGAATGGTTCTCCTATGAGAGGCACCTCAAGTAGCACCTTGCCTATCTTCTCTCTAAGTACTGTCCTTTGGCAGATGTCACATGACATGCAGATTATTGTCACATCTCCAATGACCCCTGCCAATGGAAATTGCTGGTGATTCAGCCTGCCATCATCTTTGCTCCTAGGTGTCCTCCTACAATCGACTTGGGAGCAACTTCATCACTTGAGTCTGGTATTCTGTTGGTACTATGATCTGTTTAACTTCCCCAGTAGAACTGCCTTTATAGATCCAGTACAGCACTCCCTTCATTTGCTCTATTCTGCAAGTCCCTTTCCCCTTTGTTTTGTGCTCGTCTTTCTTCTGAGCATTGTCCCGAAGGTTCTACAGTTTCATTTTGTGCTTTCTTCAGTTCTTGTAGACCTACATTTGGAATGTCACCTTTCGATATTTGCAGGGGTTTGATGTCTTGCTTACTTTTTTTCTTGAGCTCTTGTAGTGACTGCAGATGCCTTATCAGTTACCTTTATGTATGGTTCCTCCAAACTTCTACTACCTGGTATATTCCAAATCACCAAGTCATAGCTGGACACCTTCATACACAAAGCCTTCAGGTCTCCCACATAGTATGGAGTGTCCACCTTTATTCTTGCTATAGGAAACTTTTTTCAACCAGCACACTCAAATGTACCTTGTCCATCATCTGGTCATCATATAATAGACTGGTTTTCACTGCTGCACCCAGTATCTCCTAGGACTTTCACTTTCTTGTTCTTGACATAGCCTTCACATACTGGCATGTTGTGGTTTGTTGGCACCTCTCGACGTTTGTCAAAAACAGTGCTAGCAAGAAACAAGAAAAAGGTGACTGTCACTATGGATGCTGCCGCCAGAAGAATCAGAATGAAAGCAACTCATCAGTTTCACCACAAGAAGGAAGCGCTATCACCATGATTAGACAGTGAATGATTGATGGTCAGCTCAAGTTAGCAAATGGGTCAACAAACCCTGTGGTGACTGGAGAATGTGTAGGTAGCTCCAGCTGCCTTATGTTGAGATTTATACTGTAACTTGTGATCAATTTACAGTGACTTTTAATGTTCCTCATTTTATAACAACCATAGCATATATTTTCTTCTTTGTTTGTTAACTTCTTGTCACTTTGGCGGCATCCTGCTTCTGGTCAGCCACCCCTGGTTTCAATTTTAACTGTTATTCCTGAACTTACCAATTATTTAGAGATCTGGATACAACTTTGGTGGTTAATTGTGTAATGATCATTTGTATATACCTTTAACTTATTTTAATATATTATTTTAAAACAAGTGAATTGTGTGCTGTTTGTTTATTGTTGAAATTTATCGCCAACAAGTCACAGGCACCTAATGTAAAGAATCCAGCTCATACATAAAACCTGACAATGGCAAGCCAGCCAAGATCTACAGGGGTAAACAATGTTAGAAGTATACATAAACAACCGGCAAATAAGCCTATATATGCGAAGCTTTAGTAGTGGTGAATATACTGTAGCTGTCACAACCACACTATATACTCATGTCGACTGACTTTAATAAGTGGATAGAGAGGGCTGAGCAGCTTGGGCTTAAAGATAGCGATCTACGAGATTTTCGTTAAACAACAACAAGACCTAGAGAGAGAGAAGAGCATGGGCAGAGTAGAGAGGAAGAAAGAGTGAAAAAAGTGAGCATGAAATACAAATAGAGAAAGAAGAGACCAGAAATAGAGTAAATAAGAGCACAACGTGAGAAATAAGAAATGAAGAGAGAAGAGAGACTGGAAATAGAAATATTAAGAGCACAAATTGGGAAAGAAGAATAAGAGAGAGAAAATAACAGCACAAGTTGAGATCACCAAGCTCACCCAGCAGAAGGAGGAACGACCTATGAATGACAATGGGGTAAGGGCCAGCCGACCAAAGCTGCCCAAATTTGAGGAACAGAAAGACGACATGGATGCTTTCCTGAAGAGGTATGATAGATTCATCCAAAGTCTGAACTGGGACAAATGCAACTTGGCAGTCTATCTCAGCCATCTTCTCACAGGAATTGACCTACAAGTGTATGTGGGCATAACATCAGAAGATGCCATGGACTATGACATAAATGGCCTTGCTGAAATGCTATGAGCTTACCAAGGAAGGTTTTAACTGGAAGTTCAGAGAAGTCAAACTTGACACTGGAAAAACTGTATTTATGTTTGTCTCGTCTATGGCGATACTTCACATGGTGGACTGACTTGACCAAGTGTGAAAGACTGACAGATCTATTAATACGTGAACAGCTTATAATCACATGCTCTACTGACAATTCCTTATCCCTGAGAAAAGATAGGTTGTTTGTTTGTTTGTTATGAATTTTACACAAAGCTACACGAAGGCTAACTGTGATAGCCATCCCTAATTTAGCAGTGAAAGGTTAGAGGGAAGTCAGCTAGTCATCACCATGCACTGCCAACTCTTGTACTACTCTTTTACCATCAAATAGTGGGATTGACTGTCACATAATAAAACCCCCACGGCTGAAAGGGCGAGCATGTTTGGTGGAATGGGGATTCGAAACCCGCGACCCACAGCTTGAGAGTCGAACACAGCAACCACGTGGCCATGCCAGGTCCAAAAAGAGAGCATCAAAAGATGTGGACGAGGTGAGCAAGCTGGCGGAACAGTATATGGAAGTAGTATAACTGGTTCCCTTTTTTTCGTCAAACTCCACACAGGCCGATTCGGTTACTTCAGAACACATTTTGACAAGACAGATTATTCTTCCTTCTCTGTTATTACAATACATAGTGCAATGATTTCACTTCAAAAATTGCCACTATATGCTCTTTATGCCAAAAATACAATCATACAGTCTAGATCCATTTCTCTATATATCAAACTACATTTTGGACGCATATTTATACCCCTACATAGGTCTAAAGTGTTCCACACACTACTAGACACTAGAATGTAATAATACTAAATTAAAACAATGAGAAAAAGTTAGAAGGATCTAGTAACATGGTGCAATAATAAAAAAACGCCAATTCAACAACAACTGAACTACACAAACGCGCGATTCGTAAACAGTGATGTAAACAAAGTTGCAATAAACTATCACTTCTAAAAATAACTAAATTTAACACTGTTATATTAACAACATATCTGATGATATATATATTTAATATAATATCAGTCTCCCTAATTTTGGATTACACTGGGAACCAGTGAAGCTGGAATAGTTCCCCCAAGATGGTACACATACGCTGAAGCACTGGACCGACCATAAGGGGATATTTACAGAACCCATGCCTTCCAGCTTCACCCCCAACTCACTGCGTGTGCATACA